>NW_028186468.1:2532028-2580707 GCF_003343005.1 Rhea americana | reverse complement strand
CCGGGGCGCGGCGGGAGCGGGTTTAGAAGGGCAGAAGTTGGGGCGCTGCTGGCGTGCGAGGCGGGGCGTGCGGCTGAGCGGTGCCAGCCTTGGAGCCCCCCTGCCCGCGCCGCCGCGGTGCGGGGAAGCGGGGGCTACGATACCTGCAGTACTTTTCTTGGGGAGGAGGGGGGGGTCGAGGAGGTTGCCTCTAGCTCAAAGTCTATAAAGAAAAATAGGACTTTACAACTCTGCAAATAAACCGATGAATAAAATCAACCTAGATGACTTATACAGGATTGTAAAATCCCTCATTTAAAGCGCAGCGCGGTCTTTGACGTYTATGTGGGCACCTGAAGACCGTACGGCAGAGCTCTGTTGTGGAAGGGTGCTGCTGCTGTGGACGGCCACATTTCTAACTGCCTTTCRTTTGAAGTGCCAGCTCTTTCTTTTCCGTATACCTAATAAATGATACGTACGGGGTATACAGCTGTGTCACAAAGTCATTCTGTGTTCTTAAAGCTTCGTATAATCAAATTCATTGCCTAAAGATGGTGTAGTTGAAGATTTGATCCTTTTCCACTGAAGTGGAAATACTTTCAGTAATTGAAAGCAGATTCATGTCTGGAGTTGTACAAGCCAAGGTTTTCATTTTTAAAATAAACCTTTTGTTCCCCAGCTTTAAATGTTTGAGTGAGCCATCCGGAGACCTCTGTTTGTTAATTGCTAGAGTAGACATTAAGGAAGGATTGGGGAAAAAAACCCTAAGAAAGGTATGTCAGCAATTAAATTTACTTAAAACGATAATGTCTGTATTCCCATGCATGATTATACGGTTGCAGCCTTTGTATCCACTGTGTTTTAGTTTTGTTGTTAATTCACATGAATCTGGGTTTGAACTGTCCGTCTGTCCATAAAGCGTTCATTTTTGAAAAACTCATCTCAACTTGCATTCACCTTACTTATCCTGTTTGCCATTTTTTATAGGAGTTTGTTTACTAAGCAGAAAACCCTGAACTTTGAAGATTTGAGGGAATTCTGATGTACTTCAGTAAACAAACCTGCCACTTTGCGGTGATAGCTGCTCTTTGTTAACTTTGTTCCTGTTTTCTGGCCGTTACTATGAAAAGCCTTGAGAAAGCTTTGCCTGCAGATATTTCAGCGTGAGGGAGAGAAACTTGGGATCTGAACTAYCAAACCCTCAGACAAAGACTGAGCTGCTCTGAGCTGCTACAGCTTTGAAGGTAGAGAACAATGGAGGGAGAGGAAGGGAAGCACCTTCGCTTCTGAGCGCTCTAATCCGCGGATTAAATTCCCTAAAAATGTGTGGAAAAGTTACCAAAGATGGCAAGAGTCCCCTATCCATTGGTAAGGTTATTAATTGCGTAGTAGATGCCAGCAACTGATTTCCTGGTGTTAAGTACAGGCTATCATTAAGAAAAATGAGTACGTTTGCATAATTGCACTAAATAGGCCAATTTTATTTTTTTTGCTTGAACTTTTTGCTGGTGCACATGTAGCCTACTTATTTCACTTTTTCTTGTGCCCTTTTCATAGGTAAATCTTTTAATATATCCCTAATAAGTTCAGATGGAAGTATTTGAGCAAAACATGGGAAAGGGAAATAAGTGTTCAAACCAGCACAGAAAATGTAGCTTGCTGTTCCTTGTCCATCAGATTGGTACTCAAAAATGTCAAGCCACTTGTTAATTACAAATGAGATGTTACAAAAAATCTTGATAAATCATTCCACGCTTCTACATGGAAAATAGCCTATTACGTGTCACAGTATCATCCTTTTTTACAAGGAGTTGTGAATAGGCTGGGTTATAATTTGGTGAGAAATAACAACAAAGTGAAGCTCTGCAAAAATGTTTGATGTTTAGACATTTTCAGCTTACCTACTGTTCTTACTTTCTAACCTTTTTGCAGTAGCATTGAGGACATGTGAAGTAATACATTCCATGTAGTATGGAATGCATTTTTTTTCACTTGAAAAAAGCAACCAAGTGCTAGCTGCCTAAGTATGATTTTGATAAGTAATGCAGTAGAACAAGTTAAAAATTTGTAATTATGTATGTTGTTTTAAAGGTCTACAAGAAGAATATTGCTAAGTACTCATCAACGTATAAACTGACTTAAGTTAAAGAATTTGTCTTAAACTATATTCTTGCATTTGTAATGTGGATTTAACAAGACTTACCAAACTGCTGAAAAAGGTCTGATAAGTATGAGATCAAACTTTAGAGTTATTGTTGTTGTTCGTTTTTTTTTTTTTTTTTTTTTGCTATAACTTGTTTTGCTTTCCAGCTTTCTCTTTGAACTAAGGAAGGAAAAATAAAGGATTGTAATAGGTGCACTTTATACAGTGTATCCATTAGAGATAGTATCAGAAAATTATATTGCGCTTTAATGTTTTCCAAATGAGTAAAGACATTAGTTTTCCTATTTTTTCTGCCTATCTAAGATGTAATTGTTGATTATTCCATTCTAAATACTGCGATAGACTTCACTCCAAATGGTCTTGAAAGACTTTCCCAAGAGGTAGATGCAGATGTATGCGTCTAAGCAGAGCAAGCAAGGTTCTATATATTCAATGATATGCAGAGATTTGATCCTGTGCTACTGATTTCTGTGGTGGCTTGAAGGTCTTTTAGGCTTGGATACTTGAAGATTWTTATGCAACACAAATCAGGATGAAATAGTACCATAACATTTGTGGGGTTTTTTTTTTAAAAAAAAAAAAAAAAAAACTTCCTTGGTTTTCCAATTTAAATGATTTCAGTTTTTAAAATGTTTTAAAATGTAAGGGACAAATGCAAGAGTCACTTATCTTTGTCTGGAAAACTTCACATACGTTAAACTCTATGGACTAAGTGGCTGGCTGACACGTTTTGTAAATGAATGGAAAATAACCTGCATCCTCTTATTAATATTGAAAGTGCAGTTATAAAGGAAAATATAAAATTCACTATGGGTAACAGCRAGGTCTGTAGTTGTCTTCTGGGACTGGCTAGCACAGCTGTTTATCCAAACTTGCAATTAAAAAAAGTATTGTGTGTAAGCTGCTATCAAGCAGATGCTCTATGAAACAAGTCCCTTAAATGTAAGAAAATGGTAGAGTTATCATAGCTGGAGGTAGTGTATCATCCCAGTGGGATGCATGTGGGAAACAAGCACAGGGTTACAGCTTTGAGTCACAGTTCATAGTGAAAGGTTTACTTGTATACACCAGAAAGACCTCTGCGCAGCAGTGGCATATGAATCACTGCAAACTTCTTAAGTATTTCATGTGGTAATCAGTGATTATAGAAGCAATTATTTTTGTATTGAATACTAGAACTGAAATCTTCTATAATGATACATTCTAATATGTCCAGAGTTCTGGAGTTGAGTCTGGATACAGAAATATTGTGGCAAAAGATTTAACAAAATATCTAAACTCTTTCAAATTTCAAATAACATCAATAAATCAAAGTAATTGTGGCTTGAAAATAGCAAAAGTAGATACTGTTGTCATTTCTGAAGATCTGCATTGTGTAAACTCAGATTAAATACATTTAATATGTTTTCTGCATGCTTTTATTTTCTGTGGCGAAAGATCAGCACTTTTTGCAATAGTAATAAGCTCCCATATTTAGTATCATGTTGACAGTATGTTACCTSTTTTTATTTTCTAATACATTTGGCTATTCTGCCTCTTTCTGGCTTGCACAGAGAATTTGGGCCCAGAGAACATAACTATTAAGATGTTTAAGATAAAACCAGACTAATCTACAAGAACTCTTACATACAACTATGAAAATCGCAAACAACGATTTGGCTGTTTTTCATTCTTCTTACCCTAGTTCAGTGGTTGTTAGCCCAAGTTCAATTAAGGTGGGTTTTTTTTTTTGTTGGTACAAAGGTTAATTAGGGTCCTGGAGAATGCTTTGGGATACAAGAATATATGTCAATGAAAATTAAAGAAGAAAAGTGTCATTATAGATCAGAATTATTTGGTCATTTTTCATTATTGTATARATCAAGAAAAAACATTAGTTTCCAATCATCATAACTGCCAAACTAATTTTTAAACTACTTGGATTTGCATCTGTAGTTATTATTGACCACACAGAGAAAAGGGGAAAAAGTGAAGAGTAAACTGAAATACTTTGGTTAGAGCAACTCTTTGTTTAATCATATATACCCACTTTTTCATAGAACGTCATTGTAGTCAGCTCCAAATCTGCAGAAATTTCAGAGCTGTTAATTTTTGCAGAGCATTTTACCTCTTAGTCAGAACTGCGTTTAAGAAAAACTGTTGTCCAGGGAGTTGTAAAAAGTAGTCTGGAAAGGTTTTTATGTTCTTTCATTTAAATAAAACAGAATTGCCTTATGTAACAAAGTTAACTTTGTTAACCTTTTATAATAATTTATAATTATTTAACCATTATTTCATTTACCAACCCCCCCCCCCCCCGCTCAAACATCGTACATTAATGCAGTAGACACCTGGCTGTGCTCTTAAAAGTTTATTTGTCTCAATTCCTGTGATAGTAGGGGGCAGTATATCTCCTTAATTATCTTTGTTCAGGGAAATGTTGAAAGGCCAAGGTAGTTAAACAAGGCCATTTGGATTTGCAATAAGGTCGAAGTCAGATGCAAGRAAAGTGGTTAAATGCATTATCATCTTATTGAGCACATCATCACTGAAGTGACCTTGATGGAGGTGGAAAAAGCCATTTGGCTATTTTATGACAGCCACTTCTCTGCTGGCTTTATCCTTGCCAGAGAGTAATACCTATAGCTCTGTCGTYGTCTCTTCTTGTTGCCTGGAAATCTGATTTTCCTTGATTGCAGAAAACAGATTAAAGGCTGAAAATTGAAATGGACTTTTCTAATAATGGCAAATTTTAGTACGTAAGAGTTTACGCTTTGGAGATACAGAAATATCTCTTAAAGTGACCTGCAATGTCGAACCGYTCTACCTCTGCCTGTAAGGATCTCTTAATGCTGAGCATTGTTTTCTGTGCACGGAAGCTTTTCTTGTGCTACTTCTTAAGATGTTTTTAAGTTCCTAGGAAGACAGCCTTGCCAACTCTCAGCTTTAGCAGCAGGGACACTATTTGTTTTCACAGTATGTAATTATGTCTTCATAAAGATACTCAGCCATAGCAGGCCTATGGCTAAGCTGAAAACAAATAGTTTAGAAGTATAAGTAATTCCTATGTTGCTTATGCTTTGGAATGTTAACCTGATGCCTTAAAAGCTCACAAAAATAAAATTTCAACTTTTGCACATTAATTTAGTTGAACTTAGTCAGACAACTCTCAACTGTCCATCTTCCCCCTCATCCTTTTAATTGTCTTTTTTCATTCAAAAATGGACTTTAATTTGTTTGATGTAAAACTACAGTGATTTAGAACAAGCAATGTAATTTTTAAAGTTTTGGCTTTGAAAAGGCTTTGTAACACTATTTGCAGTTTTTACAATGTCCTCTGTAGAGGCACTAGCATAAATATTAAGGGAATTTAAAAACAAATGTACAAAATACAAAGGAAGACCATTTAAGGAAAACTGTGTCCCATTTTGAGTACCTTAAGATATAGGTTAATTGGCTGAAACTCACAGCAGAGCATTAAAAATGAAAAGAGGGCTAGAGGGAATGATTTATCAAAAAAGACAGAAAGAATGAATATATATAGATAGATATAGATATGTATACATATATAGATATATAGATACATATGTAGATGTGTGTATATATGTGACAAAGCTATATATATAGACTAAGATACATCTATCTTATCACACATATATAGCTCAGCAAGGACGGAAGATGGAACCATCTGCAAGAGTCTTTTTAAAGACTGTGTGGACTCAGGTGATACAACTAGATGCAATAAAATTAAATTAAGGACCAGAAAAACATCAGTTGCGTATCAAGATGCTTTTTTTAATGGTAACATCCTAGAGGCTGTAGAAAATATATCAGCGCAATTTATAGCAGYCCCATTTTTTGAGAAAGTGAGTATTACTTGTTTTATGGCAGTGTGTGGAGCATGGCTTTTATGTCTTTGATTCCTAAGTTATATGTATTTAACTGCCACTTAGTGACCAATGATCTCTTATTCGTCAGCATTTGGTGGTATCCCAGAAGAGTGCAGGGTTTTTCTTGAGATTATCTCGTCTTCTGAGTTGGAAAAATATCTCACAGTTGTGTCTCATTACAAGTTTTATAGTAGTGTTAAAAAAAAAAATCCCTGAGTATGGACTACTTTTGTAAGACTTTTTACTTTATATTCYGTCTCCAAGATTTTAAATTACTGGCTGCAGGCAGCGTTTTGGTGTGGTCGCTACCACTGGAGTATAGAGTCAGTGCGTACTCTGTGTGAAGCTTCTATTCCTTCGGTTTCCTCAGGTGTTTTGTAAATGCTTGTTGACCAAGCTAGGAGCTGGACTGAGCTAGAAGCACCTGATGCTCTTCAGCCCTCTTAATTAGTGGGGTGTTTTGCTCAATGCCCCATTCACATGGTTGTTAGTGTCAGAAGAGCAATTTCAAAGGCAGAATATCCAGAAGGAGAAAGACTCTCTTTTTGCTCATGCCAAATTCCCCTTATTTGTCTCAGATTTACCCTGTTGATCTGCTTGCTGGTATGATGGAGGTGCCCTTCACCTTTGCAGTGGGAAGGGTTTACTCCCTCTGTCAAACTCACTTTTGCATCAGATGACTCCAGGAAGGTCACCCCACATGAGTGCCCATGCACTGTCTGGTGATGATGGTGCATCTTAGGATCTCTCCCATCAACTAGGAGACAAGCAGTGCAGTGATGGGTCTTGCACTGGAGAGGAGCTTGCTGTTCCTCGACAAGTGTGCCAAAATCACTGTTAATATTAGAGTCATTTTCATAGAAGGACCACATAGAATTGTTTTGTTTTGTTTTTTCTCCTCCATCTTTTTCGTTTGCTGTCCTTTGACCATTTCAGTTAATGGAGTACATATTTCATTGCCAGGAGAGTTTCTTTGTAGCAGCTGTTCTTTCTCTAAAACACAGAATAAGGTTCATGACTCTAAATAGGCATCTTCAGAGCAATTCAGATGGTCTTATTCTGCACTCCTACTACCTCTTCATTTTATGTGAGATCCTAGTATTTTCCACTCTGTTTTTCCCACAGTCCTTGCCCCTGAGATCAAGGAATCGCAAACCAACTTTTCGGAGATTTGGTTCCTTTCTGAATGCAAAACCTTCTCCCCCGTTGATTTTTGTATCGGTGGCGTTTGGGTGGCTTTTCCAGTTATTCCTCCGCAGCTCTGCCACCTTTTCACAGGAGAGACCTCTGTTATTTCAGATCTCTTCTCTCACTCCTCCCCTCCAGGTGATAACGTTACTCCCTCGTCCCAACCCTCTTTACCCAGTCCTGGTTCACTGCCGATCAGACCTGTAGCAGCAGTTCCATAAGGTGAAGAAAGAGTAAAAATTTCAGGTGTAACTTCCTTGCACGTACTGATTGCTGCCAAAACTGTTGCTCTTACATCAGTGGAATCCACTTGAAAAAACAGTTGAACTCTATTTAGTCTTTGCATGCATTTCCTCATTTTTTGAGGTATTTTAAAATATTCTAAAATATTCTAACTCATAATTAGTGATTATGTTTAATTTCTTCAGTGAGGTGATTATTCAACAGCAAAAAGAAGCGTTTTGGTGGTTTTTTCTGCTGGGTGGGGATGTATATACTACAACACACACACAGCAATGGTAGAAGTAATAAACCTTCTTACCATGACATTCCTGAGCATAAACTGCTGCAATTGGATTTTGAGTTAGTTGAAAAGTGTATAAATACTCCCTTTTGGCTACCTATCTGCAGAGCCTAAGGAAATGYGCACAATTCCTTTCAAAGTCAATTATAGCTCACACTAACTAAATTGATTCTGCGTCTCTCTGGGTCAGATGAATGACATAGCTGGCATTTGTTTTGGATGAAAGTACATCTCTTTTTAAAAATCTATGGTTGCTCTGTTTCAAGAAATTGATGAGCATGCAAGCATGGAAGTCAAATTCTCTAAAATGGTGAAAGCTGTCAGGTGAGCTCGCAGCCTGTTGATTACGGCTCCCTCTTCCTTCGAGTGCTGCTCCTGAACCTGCTGGGATTGTGCAGGCAGAACCTCGGGACTTTGCCATTGATATCTCTGGTTGCCTCCTCTTCATCTCAACAGAATTAAAATAGAGCAGAAAGGAAATATGTGCTAACTTTTTCATTAACAGTCAAACAGGTATTGAAGCCAAGGCTTCAGTAGCCAGTTTGCTGTCACTGTGGCCTTTAAAAYGTGCCACGCTCTGAAGTGACACAGGGTCATCTTTGTGAGACTGAGRTGTGTGTGCTTGTGCAGTTAGCAGTCCCTCTGCCCAGCTAGACTGGGGTTTTCAAAAGAAGTCCCCATGGTAAAACTCTCTCTGACTACAGCGACAGGAGAGTTGGCGTGGTGGTCCAATCAGTTAGGAGAACCTACCAATGGCAAAAATCRCAAAAGTAATATATGCTTTTCTCTGAAGCATTCCAGTAAGATTTACTGAGTTTTGCAAGTATCCCTGATGCAGTCAATAAAGGAATTTTAAAGAAGCTGCTACACTCTTCCATATGCTGAACTTGCTTCTTTCCTTTATATGCAGTATAAATTGATGTGCTAATGCATGGGGACATGATAAGCTTGTAAAAGAGGAATGAAAACTTCGTCTGTAATAAAAGGCATATAAAGATACTGGAATTTAATATTGGTGGGATATACACTTTGAATCGTACACGTGTTCAGTCATTGTAATGAAACATACGTGATAGAAGCAAACCAGTAGCAAATCAATGTGTGCGCATAGGTTATTGTATGTTTTAACTGCATATCTGTCTAATATTGTATTCTTGTAATTTCCTGAGTCCTGCCAAAGATCAGAGTGTAAAAGGTATTACTGTCAGTTTTCTGCARCTGTAGATACCCRTCTTAAAATMTSTGTTCTGTGACCTATTGAGAATCTATTGACARAAGACTTGAAAGTAKTTTAGATAGAGTTCCCTAAGATGGGAGTCCTTACATTGTTCACACTATGTTTAGTGCTCCGGAGAGCTCAGTGTACTTGCTTTTCAATACAAAAAGGAATGTACACTATGAGAATATAATACATACTTGTTCAAGCTTTTGAGGCATGTTGRGGGCTGTTAGAGGTCACAGATACGATCTGGACTCTGAATCTGTAGCATTTCTATCTCCTCTGGCAAAATTTGCATCAGYGCCCCTCAAATTTAGTCCAAGAGAGTGTGAGCTGGTTAGTTGATACCATCCGCCTCTCTTGCACTCAGGAGTCTCTGCAGAAACACCCCGCAGTGTTCCTAGTTTCACRTGTGCAGTGAATGTGTCCAGTTTCACGTGTGCAGAGCGACCTAAGAAGGCACAGAGCCAGCATGACTTTGTTAYGGTTTGGGTTGGAAACTACTAATCAAGACTGTTAGACCAAAGCGTAGATTAATAAAACAAAATAAGACTATAAATTAAAATCTTATTAACATTGTGTATTAAAATAGAAAGTTGGAAGAAATCAGCAGCTATTAGTTTTCACCTTTTAGAGGAAATGTATATTCARGCTGACTGTAGTATACCAAATTTCAGCTAGATGTAAGTTAAAACTGCTAAGTTATGAATGCTTGAGAGGGAAAGTGCATAGTGGGAATGACAGCTCCAGCCCTGTAATGCCAGGAGCTGCTGTAATAGCTTAATATTTAAAATGCTATAAAATCTGAAATAAGCGCCTTCAGATTTTCATGTTACAAGAGATTATGACAATGAGACACGTTGCTTCTGTAGACAATTCCATGCTGTAAGTCACAAGCTCTGCAGCAGCATGTCTTTATGTGCCTACAATAATGATTTAATTTTTAAAGATAGTGTATTTGAGAATAGCAGTCATCTTTTTGCATTTTTTTTGTATGGTTACTAACAACATCTGTAAAATTCAAATTTTTGTCTGCTGAGGTAGAATTCCAGGCTATAACATCTGTGCTATAAATATGTTAAGTGCAAACAAGATATTTAATACCTTGCTTTTGCTTGTTCCTGACCTTAAGGTCACTAACTCTTGAAAACATAATGAAACAAAATGTGTATTTGTTTATTTTATGGGTTATGGTGATGTTAATTGCAAGTACTGTTTGACTGGTCAGCATTTGAGGATTGTTACGCTTTTTATTCTATGAAAGCTTTAAGAAAGGGAGGAAAAGCCATTTACTGAAAGAGTTCTCGCTGTTCTGAGGCATCTTCTGCTGTCTTTTGTCCTCCATAATCAATTGCAAGCACTCAAATGCTTTTTTTTTCTCCTGTCACAAAACACTTTCTTGAAAGAAGGATCCTGAAAGCAATTTTTCAGGAAGCAAGATAATAGGAATATTTTAAACCCTTGCATTCACATAAAGGAAAAGGATGTTTCAAGTCATTATTTTCATTGTAATATGTGAATAATAAAATATTACTAATGTCATTAGGCAGATTACCAGAAGCTAATTTTATTGGATAGCAAGAGGTTATAAGTGTGACTGAATATCAAATCACAGATATACATGGTATCACAGTAAAAGTAGTAAAACCRGTAGTCTTTACTGTCCCTAAGAAAATAACGAACAGTTTAACCTTAAGAGAGTTAGAAATCCAAATATATTGGATATGCCTGATCCTGTTAAGGCACATTCCTACTATATTTCCTATTAAAATAGAAACATAATCTGAGTGGTAGTTTTAATACTTCTCTGTAACTGATGTTAAAATGATATCTTCCATGTTAAAATATTAAAACTTATATCTGTAGCCAATAAAATAAATAATCTTGGATAATATAAGTGGAAATGGTATTAAAGTTATGTGCATTAGTGGTGAACGTAATTTAAATGTCTCCTAGAATCAGACAAATGTTTTTCTTTCATCATTTGTAAAAGAGACTTTGTGTGATGCCAGAATTCCTGCATGGATAGGTATAAAAATTTCTGACTAGTCAGAAACTTTTGCAAATTTAGTTGAAATATTTTGAGTAGACAATATTTTTCTTCATGTAATAGAGCTGTGAGGAAAAACTGCAGACATATTGGAGCCTTGAAGGTAGCATAAACCAATCCTGAAATTGTTGAAGAAGTCTGTGATTTAGAAGCCACCTGTGGAAAATTCACATTAGTACTGTGTAATGATGCATTTGGCAGTAGATGGAATAACAGCRTTCTGACTACAAACCTTGTATTTGTAAATACCAAGAATATATTAAAACCATGTCATCTATTTATAACTCCAAAAGGTCTTAACTAGCTATCACAGATTTTTCACAGAGAAATAGTGAATCACTTCCTATGAAAGGTTTTAAGTTTAGAATTGTTGCTTAAAACATGTTAAAGATTTAATGGAAAAAAAAGCATACAATGTTTGCTGTCACTTCTAGTAGACTGGGAACACACATTAAGGGCTTGCTTTTTCTAAAAACGAATGTCGGCCCAGCTGTTTCAGCAAGCCTTCCCACCCTTTCGTGTTGCCAGAGTTATCTATTWTCTCAGTAAAAGAATTTTTAGTTTTGTGGTTTTTCCTGAGTTCTGCTTTACATGCTGGAGTAGTTGCATCTATGGCAGAATATTTACTAGTGTACATAGCTTTTATTTGGGGGTGTTACTACATTTTTCCCTCCACTKTCTTATTTGTTATATTAGAAAAATTAGTCTTCCATCTCAGGCACACTTCCCTATTTCTTGCAGTTTTTATAGCAAATAATACTGTGCAAGTGGTAAATATTTTGTCAAGTATATCACAATCTTATGTTCCCTGTGAACTTTGTATGGGCATTTTAAACCAACAAAGAAACTAATTGTCTGTGTAAGCTAGGGCTGTTTTGCAGAAAATACTGAAAGTGTCTATACACAAAAACATTGTCAAATCACAAATGAAACTCAGGAAAGTGTAGCACTATCCTCCTTAAATGTGGAGAATGTGTTACTGGGGAACTCCAGTGACTTAAAACAGGTGCTTGCAAAGAGCAGCTGAGCTTGTGTGTATTGACTTTTTCTCTTGCCCCCGCTGTCACAGTTGCTTCCAGCCCTGAAGGTCTCATCTGCATTGTATCGGCACTTCAGGGTAAGTTTTGTCTCTAAAACCTTGCAGTGCAAAAACCTCAGAGAGCTAGGTTGTAATTTAATTTATTTGGCTGCCTGGCTGAGGTAGGGCAATGTAGTTCATGGAGAAGGAGGATGGAAGTTGAAGTTTGTGTTGCTGTGCTGCAATAAGGATGCTGTATCTGGATTTACACCAAGTTTATCTAATGGTGATCCAGAGACGCCGTGCTTCTCCATCTCCATGGTTTCTCTGGGTGGCTGTAATGGCTGAGGAAGGCATTAATGACASGCCCTTGTTTCTGATATATTTGCTCTAGACATTATTTGTCTCTGCTATGAAAACATTTTCTGGCAAAATTGGTCTATCTGTGTTTGATTTATTTAAATCATGGTAAAAAACATGATACATCCGAATGTTCAGAGCAAGGTGCTGTTTTGGGGTTTRTATAGTTATTTGTAGCACAGTGAGCTGGCCTCTGTTTCACTCATATGCTTAAAATATGTTTTAGATGAGAAGAAAATAGCAATACATCCTGAAGTTAAAGCCTTTTCAATGCACACAGTTTACGTTTAATATTTTTATGTGCTATGTAGTCATTAACTTAATACAAAAACACCATCTGTATAAAAATGATCAAATGAAATAGCTGCTGTTTTTCTCCTCGTAACGAACAAAGTAGTTGCCAGACAGTGTACAGTAGGATGAGCAAACCCCTTCCCGTACCTCTGGCATCAGAGGTACGAGCTTCTCTCTGCTCTCGCTGTGCCAGTTAGAGTGCACTGCTAGGCAGGACTGTTTCCCACTAAGCAGTAACTGGTTATGCATTTTTGAGCTATGCTTAGCTGTGCAATTGTATTCAATAACTGTGCTATCTATACTCAGTGAGGTGGAGGGATAWTTTTTAGGAGAAAAGATGCTGTTAAGGCATTGTGGCCCAGAGTATTTGTGCTAGAAGCTCATTTGAAACAGTCTGAAGGCTGCATGTTATTTTTCCCATGTCTCACTCTGAAATCCTATCCTTTTTATTTCTTACCTGCTCTGCTTTTTTTACTTACTTGTTCCTCCCCCCCCCCTTTTTTTTTTGGTGCCTCTGTTTGAGGGAGTTGGGGGGGTTTTGTTTGTTTTTTGTCACTCCAGTCTTGGGGCTTCATTTTGGTGGCCCTTTACCATCTCACTCAGACTAGCAGTGCTTTTGGCTTGGGCTCACCTGTGACCAAGGCTGGGCCACTTGGCTGTAGCTCGGACCAGTGGCTTGATAAATACACACGTTGTTGAAGCAATATATGCTGATTTAAATGGGATATAGGGAGAGGACCAGAAGAGGGACTGTGGGCACCTCTGGAGTTTCAGGGGAGTATGAGATATGGCATCTCTCCTATCTTGCTTCCTCCCACCTTTGTCTCCATCCCTGCTTTCCTCCCTAATTCATAAGCACCTTTTGGTTTAGTTTGGTTTAGTAGCAGTGAGTACTTTAGGTTATGGTTCAGACTCCATCATTTTTGTGGGAGGAGGAGGAGAAAAAAAAAATAAAAGCAGTTTAAACTGGCTTTCAGTTCAGTGCCTATTAGAAAATGTACCGAGTTATGGGACTATTGTAGGTCCTAGGAGACCTACTCATTTAAATTATGTCCATGTAGGTCTTGTCATTGGTGAAACAAGTGTCACCAGATAGAGAGGAGAAGCCATGCTTAGTCAGCACTGTGAGAGTTGTATTTAACTGGCTCCGCTGAAGCTCACCAGGAGCAGGACTGTTTGGAGGATTAACTTTAGAGAAGTTCCTCAATATTTAATCTGCAGCAGTTGCTGAATTTCTTGTTTGGCATGCCTCCTTTTACCATTACTGCTCTACTGCTCTGTCCTTGCTTTCTATTCCCAATGGAGTATTGGTGTGGACAGCAGGGTTGGAAAAATACTGATTTAGGACATAAAAGATAGCTTATTTGCTATCTTGAGGAGCCAAGGTCTTGGAATTGTGCACTGGAACTTACATGTTTGTGTGCTGCGCTTTCTGGTTAATACAAGAAGGAATAAGGATCGACTCTTTTCCAAATTTCAGGTAATTATTAAGTAACTTATTCTAAAATTAAATTTGCATTTTAAAGGGAAGCTATTAGCTTTGAAATGTTTCAATTAGTAATACTTTTCAGCTTCAAAATGCTTTCAGATCACCTGTGAGCACCTCTAAAGATACTGTGCCAGGTTGTGGCTAATTATGAGAACTGCCTATTAGCATCATAATTGGTAGCTTTGCCTTCCTCAAATAATAAAAATCCTACTTGCACAAAATCAATATCTGTGAACTGTGTAAGATGAATCCTAAAAGAAAAGCATTTATTAAGCAAGAATTGTAAATGATTGGCATGTATCTGAGCAGTTATGATTGCAGTATCCCAATTCTGGAAGTGTTTCGTTGTTACTTGCCTTTTTTACTTCGAAAGCTAAACAGGAACATAGAATAACTGGCATAAAATAATACACGCTTTTTGTTTGCGTGTTAATATGGGTGGCTTGCTAGAAAATTAAGACCCAGCTGAACTTTTTTTGTACCCCAAGTACAGTGTGGCCTGGATCTGAAGACAAAAAAAGCATCCCTCTAGTATTTTTGAGGTTGCTGTGGTCAGGTGACTTTCTTCTAGTTTCTTGTCTAACATTTATCCTTAACTGCTTCTCAGACTTGTCGCCCAGTTTCAGACCAGCTCACACTGCTGCTGCTGGCTGCTCCACCAGCCTATCTACTACCTGAGGCTTAAAAATGTGTCAAGCATTGCCCTATTAATCTGTCCTACTAGTTGACAATACTGGATACGAAGTATGGTCGCRGCTTATGGTATCAGTGCAGCAGTAATATGTCAATAAAATTTTAGCAAAGCCCCTGTCCACACGTGAAATGGTAAGAAATACAAAAAAAGAGGCTCTGGTACTGAAACCAGATGTACTTTGCCGACCGAGATGCTCAGGGACTCAGTTTTTGAAAGTGGAATGAGATTTTCACAARGGTTCAAATCCTTCCCAAAGTATAAGAGCTGCCCATGCGAGAGCAACGGAGCAGATGTTCAGAGCTCTGTGCTCAGTGAGAGAAGTTCATAGAGGATGAGAGAGGAAAGTTGTTGGGGCATCTCCCCATCCGCTTCTGCAAATCCCAGGGCAGAGTTGCACCATCAGGCTTGAGCCAATCTTAACAGCTCCCTGCAGCCAAAAAAGCTAATCCAGCAGAGAACTGGTAGAAGRAAGGAAATAGCTTTCTGCTGGGTTAGTGAGGCAAATCGGCCTCCCCTGCGATGAGGTATGTAGCGGTGGGGCAGGAATGATGGCTGGAGCGGGGGCTGGAGAATGGGACGTCCCCTCCCTGTGGGAGAAGACCGCTGGGACAGCTCAGCCCCAGGCCGTAACTTCTTTCGTTTGCAAGGCTGGTGTCTAATACCCGTCACCTCTGGAAAACCTGCACCTTGTTTTACCTGTTTTTTAGAATTCGGCTGAAGGCATCTGCGATGCCGGAGTGGCTCGGGCTCCTGCCGGGTGACACTTGCCTCTGTGCTCCACCCTCATCGCCTTTAAGTTTTTTGTTTTTTGTTTTTTTTCTTCCTTGCACACAGAATGCCTCTAGGGCACCGTCATATTAGTTAAACATGTACATTGAAGGCCGCAGTATCAGGGAAAGCAAAGGGTTTAGTGCTGACTTGCAGTGTATTCGCTATTTATTTACTTTTGGGGCTACCCAGTGGGATATGAGACTGAACTTGTCCTGCTCTTATTTGAGCCTCGGTACACTTACTGTGCACATTTGCGCAATTGCTGAGAAGGAAAAAAAAAAATAAAATAAATAAAATACAATCACTACAATAGTCTCGTAAACCCGAGCAGCTCTGGGGGTGTTTGCCACAGCAGAACGCAAGGAGGCTGTGGCTGCGCGAGCTTGCGCCGGCGCGGGGCCCTGCCTGGAGACCGGTCCTCTCCCCAGAGCAACCCCGCGGCTCTGCAGCGGTCGCCTCGGGTTAGCTGCCCGCGCTGCCGGCGTGCTCGCGGGCTGCGAGGAGCCGGCTTCTGGTTGTGACCGCGCTCGGATCAGCGTGCCGTTCCTCGGGGACGGTGACCGCAGYGCCTGGCTTCGTGCTCGGGCACTTCTGGGGCAGCGTACCTGTTTGTATGAGAGGTGCTGGGGAAACGTATTTAAGGAATTGAGGATGAAAGGTCCAAAACTTCATTCTAGAAAGAAAATGCTTTACTGTGAAGTAATTGGTATTATAATTATAATATTATAATTGGTATGTTTTTGTGCCATTGGCCCCTCAACCTTACCGCTGTGGTGCTGCTAAAATCTCGTGGGCAAAACTGGGTGCTGAGCCAGCCAGGAATTCAGTACTTGATTTTTGTTACGGATGGAAGGGCCTGCTCGAGGCACGCCTGCTTTCTCCCAGTGCTTCGTCTCGCATGAGTCTGCAAAGGAGATGGATGGGGGCAAAATTCAGAGAAAAGATATCATCTAATCCTGTCACCAAGGAGAAAATACCTGGGCAGGAGGAATGTGCGCACACCCGGCATGGGCTCGCTGCTGGCAGTGCAACTTTATTATTTGCCGACCAAATAGATGTTAAAAACACAAGGCAAACTGTGGAGAATACGTCAGTTAAACCTCTCAGTGGCTGTTTAAAATGAAGCTTATCTGATAAACAGTCTCTCTGAAAGGTCGTTCGCTATTTTAAGTTGTTTTACTGCAGGCTCTTGCTAATGGATTTAAAACTTTGCTTGAGAGGTCTGTTTCGTTTCTTGGCTYTTCCCCCCAGATGCTGGGGGGAGAAGCGTTAGGTGCGATGGGAGGCTGCCCAGCCTTCCCGGGCGACGGCCGGGCCGATGCTGGAAGCGCTGCCGGGATGCATCCTTGCTGCGCGCRGCTCAGTGCCGGCGGGTTCGCAGAGGCTCTGCACGGCTGCTTGTTTTGAAGCTCGCATGAATTTTGCAGAGGTTTATAAATGTCTCCAGCTTGACGTTCAGCTTGTTTCAAAACAGACAACGTCCTCAGGAGCGTATTTCTTCAGATACCATTTTACTTCGTGTATTTAGTTAGTTTTACTGAGAGTATAAGAGGGAAGGCGTGAGGTGGCTGAATATGCCTGCAAAGTATTTATTGCTTTATTTAGAAAACATTAATAATATATAGCCACACGTTTAAGTGCCTCTGACGTGCATGCCTATTTTGCAAAGCACCGGTTTATCTTTGGTGCAGCRCATATTTCTCACTGCCTTTGCCGAGATCAAGTGTGAAGTTAAGAGTACGCTCAACTGCTCTGTAGAATTAGAGGGAAGATAAACACCAGCTTTAGTGCACTGCTAAGTACGTGTTTATTGATAAACCGGGATTAGTAACAGCAGATAAAAATTTTTATTTTCCAAAATGCTCTTACTTCCTTATTTTATATAAAATGCTTTCAGGAATTGAACTTGTAACCTGATTTGATGCAACTAAGGGGAGAAAACGTTAAGTGCCAGAAGAAAAGTAAAGGGTTTTTTTTTTGTTTCTTTTTATCCTTTTTGTTTGTTTAGCTTTTTTGTACTTGAATATTGGTTTGTAATGAATCATCCACTTTGTATTTCTCATTAGATCACAGAGATAGGAGTCGGATGGTGTTAAATCTTGCTCTTAATGCATATGAGACAAGCAAGGCTTCTGAATGTGTAAAAGTTAATCTTGAGGAAAGCAGGAGATATTTGTAAAGAGAATAGATAGTCCAGATAAACTGCAGGTTCAGCATAGCTGCTGGCTTAATCTTTGCTGAAAATAGACTAGGAAATGAAGTTAAATCAGGAAAGCATGCTTTCATTTCTGAGTTGGTGTTTCAGGATAACACTATCTATTAAAAAAAAAGTTGATTGCCAGTTCAGGCATATTAGATTGCCAAATCTGTGGATTGTTACCAGACGCTTTCATTGGCATACAGTGAGTTTTTATCAGTGAGTATTTCAGAAATGCTTTGAAATTCTCAAGTTGAAGTATTTCATAATTGCCAAGTGCTGTTTTAAATTTATCCACAGGAATTTTATCAAGTTTTTTTTTTTTTTTAACCAAACCTAGAATCTGAAATCTTCCGTGTTCTCTGTGGCTGATCGTATTCTATCCCACTGCAAGCAGTTTCACTGCTGGTTCTCTGTAGCTTCGCAGAAACAGATATTGCTCTCAGTTTTCAGAGGGATGTG
This sequence comes from Rhea americana, assembly GCF_003343005.1. Lineage (NCBI taxonomy): Eukaryota > Metazoa > Chordata > Aves > Rheiformes > Rheidae > Rhea > Rhea americana. The sequence continues at coordinate 2,562,430 of NW_028186468.1, read as the reverse complement.
CTATGTCCTTAAAATGACAGTTGTGGGAAGGGCTCATCGGATGTTATATCAGTCCAGAATATTTTTTAAAAGTGGAGATCAGACCGCAGAAACTCTCGTAGGCTCAAAGTGGCGGAAGTCATAGCCCACGTTGTMGGGTGTTGTGAAGTACCGATGTGGAGCTTCTCATCCTGAAACACCTTCCTGGAAGGCCTCTCTCCTTTGGCAGATTGCTTTCTCTTTGCCTGCGAGAGGTCGGGGTCCCACAGTCGGTGCCTATARCCTCCTGAAGTCTGAACGGCCTCGAAAGGCTGCAGATACTCTCTCTGCCTTTGGCCTGGTGCAAGTCGGACCATGTTTTTGTGTGGACCATGCACAGCACTCAGCTGGCGGTAGGCACACTGTCAGGTTGGATCCTGGATACTGCCATATGGCTACTGCTGCGATGGCCACAGGTTATGGTTTTACAATGCACATGTCAAATCACAGAAATGCTCAGCCTTGCAGATTTGTGACACTTGCTTTTGAGTTAAAAATAAATAAATAAATAAATAAAAATAATTAACATTCTGAAATTATTTTGTGTTTTAAGCATGGCAATGTTCATCTGGTTGAATTAGATGCTTTATAAATAARTAGGGAGTCAAATCTTTAAAATGCTCTGTAGTGAAATAAATCCACCGAGGGAAAGCGTGTGTCAACTGATGTCATTGTGCTTTGTTTCGGGAGTTTGTCCTTGCTGTGYAGAAGTAAAGTGATACCTTGATAACAAGACAAAGTAAACAGAGTAATTTGTGGAACTCTGATGTTGTTCCTTCTGGCTGCTCTRGTTGTGGCATGTTTTAGTCATCAGAAGATTTTGTACTGGTCCGTAGAGGGTTTATAGGTACAGGGACAGAAGGATGTGACTGAAAGATGGGCTTATTTTTGGATATATAATTATAACAGCATCATTTTACTTTTCTGTTAGTGTTGCCCAAGGATTGTCATGTTTCTAATGTTGCTATTAATGCCTTCTTAAATGTCAAATTCAAACTGCTGATGGTGATCATCTCATATCATATTGCTAAATATACCCATGCTACTGAGAATGTATGATGTAAATGTTATGCCAGAACCTCTACATATGCACATTAGAAATYGTCTTATGCTAAATAGCTGTTATCACATGCATACTTAACTATTTTCCTAAGTGGTACACRAAACAACTTGAAACTTTTGTTTTCTAAGTAGACTTTTTAGCATATTATTTGTAAATGATCTGTGATAGGGAAATACTTGCTCCCAGATTTGCAACACTAAATTGGTGTAAGTAGGAAACTCCATATGTATCTATGCTGATGACCTGAAAGTCAAAATCATTTTCTCCTAAGTGTTGGCCTAYAAGATCCGTCAGGTGCATTTTACTCCCACCTAGTATCCAGCAGTCAAAAGAAGGACAAATGCTTTTGTCAGATCCCTGGTAAAACTATAACATACAAAAGAAAATTAAGTTCAGCCTTGTGTTCTAAAAATTTTCAATACARTTTCCAATAATGAGAATAAATAGCTCTTCATTTTCTATTTACTGAGTCACTTTGGAAATGAAAAGTCACTTTGAGAAAGAAATGCATTCTTACAGCCATTAAATTGTTTGGCTGGTCAAGCTGAATCATATGTGAACAGCCACTGTGGGTAGCCTAATTAGCGATCAGTTTGCTCCTCCTTGGAAGCAGGGATGTAGTGCAACAGTTTCCTCTGATGTATTCTGAAATTTAATGGGTTGAAGCTATTTGAACTGTACAAAGTTTATAATCTGGATTTAGTGGAGCTGTTATTTCAACTTTCCTTTGTAAGAAGGGGTTAAAAATCACCTGTAGTTTTACGGCATAAGCATGATTGCAAAGGTAACTGAAAAATGAGTTGGTATGTTGTTGCTGCTAAAAGTGGTTGTTAGAGACTGTGGAGATAACATGCCAGGGGAATAAGATTTAGCCTTTACAATGGTTTTCTCATGTTTTCAATGGCCTTTAATATCTGCCATTCTGCTTTTTTCATGCTTCAAAAGCAAGGTATTGAAATCTTAAAGTTATAAATGTATTTATTATATTCACCCACATCTATGAAAAAAGATGCATCTGACTTCTGGCGCATTAATACATAATTGGGGGATTTCAAAGTGTTTGTGTCTTCTTAGAACAGCAAAGCTTTGGATATCAAATGTGCAATTTTGAAGAAATGAGTGGTGCCATTTGTTTTTATTAAGCTGGGATTTGAATGTTTGAAGAAAGCATTGAGGGAGACATTTCTTTTGAAATGGAAGTAATATTCTTCATTTGCGATGTTAAAAATATTATTTTTGGCATAGTTATATTCTTTATAAATAAACATAGGAGTCTGTGCCTAAAAGAAATATGTTTATTTTCCATGTTGACTTATAAATTGGGTAGGTTTTTTTGTTATTTTCACTTTTATGAGAGTTTCTATGTAACAGCAAAACCAGAATTGAAAGTCCTACTCTAAATGTGCCATCATTYCTATGTGATGGAAATGCCAGTGTATCAGTTCAAGAATATTGATGCATTCAAAATTCTTCTTTCTACTGTAAGTTATTAAAATGCAAAGAAAAAGAGTGAATGATATTTTTCAGACAAGAAACTGTGGAGAAAGGTTTAAGATTACCTAAGCTGACCACAGAAAAAGAAGGAAAAAAGAGGGAAAAAAAAAAAAAAAGAACTGGGAGCTGGGCCTTTCACATTTCTCTAGTTCAATAAATATTTTCCCATTTTTTTGTGTAAGTTTCCGTTCTTGCCCATTCGCTTAACTCCTACCTTCCAAATACTCAACCATGAACAAGAAAGCTTTTATTATTCCTGAGGAACTTGAAATGCGCTTCCCAAGGAAGATTAAARCTGAGGCCAACTTAAATTTATAAAAGCCAACATCCTTGCATGATTTTAGATACAGTGTACAATAAATGCAGATTACAGAACAGAAKTTTCTGATTTTAGACCTGTCTTACATGCTGACTGATCCTTTTCATACAAGAAATCTTGTATCTTCTGCAATTTCAGTGTCTGACCCTGAGGCATTTTGTACTATTTTCTCTAATGATGCTTCTAAAGTGGCATTTGGGGAACCCTTAGGGAATACTGGGAAATCATTTTTATAAAGGTTTTTCTTGAGTACAGGATGTGTCAAGAATTAGTTCTTTTTTGATGGGCTGTGTATGGTTATAAAGAAATTGTATCCTGCATTTAGTGAGGTAAAAGCCAGTGAAGTTGTCTTCGTTCAGTAATAGTCCTCTGATACAAAATTAAGTAAAGAATTCAGTAAAATGTCTTTAACTCAGGCTTACAATTTCAGTGAATTTTTTGTTCATGTTRAATACAATTATTGCTAAGTGTGTTTGGTTTTAAGGATGGCTTTATAAGGGCAACCTTAGAATTGTTTAGATGATTCTGGTTTGGCTTTCTTGTATTTCAGTGTAAGCACAAGAATGTTTGTTTTGTTATGAGGAAGTATTTCAAGAAGTAAATACACTGGAGGAGAACAAGCCGGGGACGGAGAAGTTGGCAAATACAGAGAGGTGTAAACAGAAAAAGAAAAGTATTTGAAATGATAAAAAGCAAGTAATAACAGAACAGAAATAAGAGAATTTCACAATATATGTTAGGGAAATGTATAGATTTCAGAATAAAATCACTGCAGCTTATGCTTTCTCTTTCTCTGGGACAAGTTATGTAAGTCCTAGAATTTTTTTTTTTTTTAAGTAAGCTGCACACAGCACTGAGAAGTAACACGTACAGAAGCAATGAGAGGAGGTGGATAATCTAGTAAGTCTTTTCTGTCTCTAACTTACAGCTGTAGCCTGTAAGTGAGATTCAGCTGAACGTAAGACATGGGCCTCAGATCTAAGTGCACCATGAGTCACCATGTCCTTCTAATGGCATGTCAGGAGCAGCTCTGGGCACCTGCTGGCACTCTTCATTTACACTCGCTGGATCACATTAGGGCATTCAGTAGCTTACATTAGTTTTCTACGAAAATTTTAGTGATGATTTTGAGGGGTGGGARAGAGTTAACCTAATGTTAAAGATGACAGTGCATGCCCAGAAATGTTTGAGAGACTTCGCGCTAGAGCATACCACARTTGTGTATAGGCTTTTTATTTTGTTATTGTTATTTTTAAATAAGTTGCACAGTCCCAGTGCAGATCTTGTCAAGCCTGCATTTCATGGCAGGAAATGCAGCAGCATGTGGGATGCTTCTCTGGGCAGCTTCCTAGGATTTGCCGGCAGAAGTGTCTGAAAAGCCAGTCTTTYGTCTTTCTGAACTTTCCCTCCCCGACCAAGATTACACCTATGAAAGCCCCACAGAGATATTTGCTGCTGCTCTTGATATTGTTAATATTAAATATTAAAATTAAGTATAAAATATTAATGTTTTAGTATTCACACAAGTCCCCACACATCATTAGAGCCTGTTTGTACTAAGCACTTTTCAACAGTGTAGAGGAACACAGTCCTTGTCCTGAAGAGCATGTAATATAATACAAAGGATGTATGAAAAATGGGAAAGGATGACTCAGTCATATATATATATATGTATATATATATGCATATATATTTAAAATGTCATATTTTGATTTTGTATTATGAATAAAAGGTCAAATGCCCCTACTTTCTCCTTAACCTAGATGTGGTTGGTTGGCTGATGTGGAGCGAGAAACTGCAGATAGATGTGAGGTTTGCAGACAGGTCTGAGGTTTGTGTTACTTGCCYGTCCTTCATACTTGTATACATTCCTGCAATTTGTGAAAGCTTATAGTTTTTCTTTTAAAATTTTCAAAAATAATTTCAGATGGAATCCTCAAAAAGATTAAGCAGAAGGGAAGTTATAGGCCGTATTACTGGCTGCTCTGAGGGCTCTTGAACAGCTTTCATAAATAGCCTGTGTATTCTTCCACTTTAGGTTGCAAATAGAGCCGGTCATAAAGTTCAGCTTGAAGAAGCTTGGAGATTGCCAAAGGCTGCCAGGATGTAACAGCGTCTGAACCAGGGTAGCCTGCCACCAATCACGTCTTACATTTTAGCAGTAGTCTTGCATTTCAGTCTCTAGAGGTTATCCTCATGTGAGAAAAAAGCCTTTTGTAGTTAAATTTTACTGACCTTRGTCAAATTGACTGCAGTATAAATTGATTCCAGATCTGGGATCCAGATGTATTGTAATTGTTTGAAAACAGATGCTGATTTAAATTAACACATTTAACAACTCGAAATAAAATGTCATTGTCTGGTGGTCAAGGGGCAGTTTGGATGACTTAAGAAAAGGATACGGAGTAAGCTGCTCCAAGGGGACCCTCTGCTGCCCRGTTCGTGGGTGTGAAGTACTGCAGGTGCCGTAGGTGAAAGGCACACCTAGGAGGATTTTGTGATGGGATGGTCCTGTAAACCAGCTTGTTTTAATGAGCTCTGAGGCAGAATGGGGAACCCCGTCCAAGCACAGATCAGGGTGTCCAGACAGAAGTTTGGCTGTAGTTGCTTGCGGTTGCAGTGACCAAGGAGGAATTTTGTTGTTTAGGCTGGATTATCTAAAGCCAGTCAGGTTGTTCCAGTTTCTTCCCAGTGTCAGCTGAGCAGAAGCAGCTCTGGGAAGATGAATTCTTTAATTTCTAATGACTTGTTAGCATGATGGCAGTCCCTAAGGCGCAAGGCCGAGCRATTTGCTCTGATCAGCAAGAATCTGCTTTCAGACACCAACTGCATCGTTCATTCATGCCAATACGTCCATAGCATATGCACAATAAACACATACAGACAAACCCAGCAAGAAATAGTGTAGGCTGGTGGAGCATGAGCCTGCAACAGAGAGCAGAGACTTTGGCCTTCAGTGGCGTTTCTCATCTAAAAGAGCACCTAACTCTTCAAAGCAGGGAGGACCTGGGATGGGTGCAACTCACACCGCTAATRAATAGAGTTAGATAGATGATGTAAGATCATAATTTACAGCCTCATACGTAATCACAAGCCAGGCATGTACTTGTCTTAGCCAGTGACAGTGTTTCCGTGGCTTGGTTATCCTGTGCAGGTGCTCTTGTTTCCACTGCTCTGTGTGTGACTTTCTCCGAAAGCTTGGCACTTCGGCAACTCCTCGCTTGGGATCCCTTAGAGAATATCTGTTCCTCCCCCCACACCCCGCTCCTGTTTTAAATTAAAATGCACAAAACATTCTGCTGCATAAATTTAACAAGAATAACACCATGATTGAATTTGTTTCTTTTCAAGTTGTTACTACAGTGCTCTCAGCTATTGCTCTGGCTCCCCAGCCTGCTGACAGACGGGTCTGTCTTGTTGGCGCTTCGGGCTCTCGTTTTTGGGCAGAAAGAGGCTCATTCCGTGAATGCTTCTGGCATTTCTGCATACTCTTTTTAATGCTTTGTTTTTTGGGGGGAGTTTTTTCAGTTCATTTTCTTCCACTAACCTTAACCTACCATATCTGTGCTGAAGAAGTTCCTAATTCAAGTGATTTTGCTCTCTGTGAAGCCAGAATATGAAAAAGTGATAAATTAAGTACTGTATCTCACTTCAGTTATTCACTATATATTTTTAACTTACTAGTTTCTCTAATATAGTCTAGGTGTTTGAACTCTTTGAGATTTTTAATAATATAAGCCTCTTTTAAGCTCAAATCAGTCATCTTGTCCTATATTTAGCAACTGCATACCGGCATCTCTTTTGCATGAAATGTGTGTCAGTATATTGTATTCTGGGTTCATTAAAAAAAAAAAAAAAAAAAAAAAAAAGCCTTTTACTTGAACACAACCTGGTGTTTTGATGAAGTGCCTTATTTGGGGCTTCTAAGCATCCCTCATTTTTCTAATCCATTTGCTTATGGTTACAAGAGACCATCGTGTTTTTATGATGTCTTACATTGACTTACATACATATGTTATAGCAAAGCTTCTATTTTTGTGGTCTCTCTTTTACTGCCACAGTCCTTGAAATAAGTCTATGGGAATAAGGATTAAATCTGTCTGATGACAAATGAGTCTGTGATGTTTCCAGATGATGTCTTTCTGAAGAAGAACAAGCACAATGCCCACCCTGCGCAGCCAAGCACCGTGCTAGTCACGCTGTTTCACTGAGGGTGTCACTTCAGTTTCCATGACTGATTATCATTATTTTAGAATCATTTTTAAGAATATATACARTCCAGCTTCTCTAGCTCTTTCTATTAATACCTTATTAGCAGTTCCATAGTGTCCATCACATGTCATTCGCTTGCTTGCTCTTCTCATCTCTATTCAAACTGTTACCGAATCCTACAGTATGTAACAGAGCTCACTGKAAGCTCATCACTGTGTTGTAATTGTTGAAATGCAAGGTGTTAATTCTCCAAAACATGGTTTATATCTTGTACTGCAACCTCCTCTGCTTTCTTCTGGGCAGGATCTTTCTCCACCCTGCTTTGCACTCCTGGCAATACATGAACTTTGTGGTTGTGTATTTCTTAAATAGTTGGAACAGAGAACTGTAAAACAATTCAAGTGAACTTTGTACTCTTGACATTCACTCAGCCACTAGTACCCTAAGGGGTGTCTTCTTGGAGCTTTTGTTTCCTCTTTCAAAGTTGATCAGAGACAYAGAGACTATTTTGTCTTGAGACCTACAACCACTGACAAGCAACAAAGAATCTGCACAAATCACTAAACTTGTTATGGCATAGAAGACTTGGTCATCTCATTAAGAATTTATGTATGCCTTCTTTTTTTTTCCTGCAGCTGGCCTATTACTCAGAGGGGACGTAGGGCCATATCACCAGATATACTCTTCTTGACATATCCCTCTGTGTGAAGCTGCAATGGAAAGCTTGATCTTTTTAGCAATCGGACATTGCAGAGCTGCTGCCGCTTTCAGCTTAAGCATTTTGTAGTCTTTCAGGGAAAGAGCCTAGGTGAGCTGTTCAGATTCTCTCTGCCCAAGTATTAGCTGGCTTTCATACTTGGTTAGTCTTTGCAGTATCTAAATTCTGCTGGGGGGGAGAGGGGGTTGTGGTGATTTGGGTTTGGCGGTTCTTTTTTAGTTTGTTAGCCTTATAGTCTACGTCATTAATATTGCATGAATCTTAACATTACGAGGCACTTCCCCTTTGTGGTCCATGTCCTTTCTGAGTGGAGGATTTCAGTTGTGCAAGATTAATAGTTGGGCTTTGTCCATTTTTTTTCCTGCTTCCACTGCTGGCAGTTTGCTGTACCCTCCCCTTGTTCTTGGTGGTCAGTGCCGTCATAGTCTGGGTTACRTTGGCAGTGTATGCATTGCTCTTCTGGCATCTAGGTCACCACGCATGGAAGTAGWACTAAGCTTCAATATATCCCAAAGAGCACTTTCTGACCCTAATGGAGAATTGAAAGTACAGATCTTGGAACTTCGCTGTGAAGAAGAGCTAAATTTGTCTTCTGGTAACATCTGTATTTGCTGGAGATTTTTTTTTTTTTTTTAACTTGTCCACCTAGGGCAAAAGATTAAAATTATGCTTTCTGTATTCTTTAGCTTCTGAGGGTCAGTGTAAAGCTGTGTTCTGTTTTTTTCCTTTACTATTATGTATCAAATCTTCTGGCTTTTCTATTTCATGAAGAGAATATCTTCTGAGATCTTTTCTAGCCTTGTTTTACAGATGTTTTGCAGTATATGAGAGTACATGTCTACAGAGTACCACCAGCACCACCGCAGCTTCTTATGATGTAGGTTCAAATTCAGTAACATTTTCTYATACTTTCTTCTCTTTGGTTTGGGTCAGCAAAATTGTTGGCTGCTTGCTTCTGTCTATTGCTGTGAACTTTTGTACTTTAGTAACTCTCTGCCACAGCACTGGAATTCATTAACTGCTACAGGTCTTTGTCGTCTTGTTGTTTTTTATTATTTTTAATATTTATTTATTCTGTGTATTTGAAATACTCTTTCACCTTCTGTTGTCCTATTTAGTATTGCTCCTGAACCTTCTTGGTAAGCTGCAGGCAAGAAATTTTGATTGTATTTTTTTTTTTATCAGTCACTTCTGTATTTCCAAATACTGTCATGATCAAATGCACCTATTAAATTCATTTGCTGTGCCMATAACCTCTGTGTATGTTTTAATATTGCCACTAGAATTTACTTTTTATTGTGTTTTCTCAAATTTGGCCAAAATCTGAATATTGCTGTATTCAAGGGCATTTTCAGGTGTATGAGACTGATCCTTTGACATCTTATTTTTTGTCTTTTTATTTGAATCAATTTATTTTATTTTGATGAATGACACTGTGTAGAAAACTCTGAGTAGCTTGTGGGAGAACTTCACAGTAAAACACAACTAGATGAGAGACTACCTCTGAGGAAGCCAAAATATGCTGCATAGAGGGAAATTCTTGTCAGAGAAATATGTGGAGAAAGTATTATATATGAAATTGTGACAGTTTCAGGTATCAGTTTGAAGGGAAAGAAAAAGGTGAGGTCACAAAATAAAGAAAATAAGCATTAGCAATTGTTATCTGAACTAGTTGTGTTTGATTCCAATTCTCCCCACCCCCTTGGATCATAAATGTTGAGACTGGCCATGATACAGAAATTTTTGTGGAGTTTTAACCCCAGAGCTTTTACTGATTCTGAACTTTTCTTTCCAGAGTTGTTCTCTAGGTCTGTTTTGGTGTTTGAGTCATTACGTTTTCTAGTCTGGCTATACGGGGGGCGAAATTAAATTAATGTGACTTCAAAATGTGCTTAAAATGAAGCACACGAATGAATTAGGTCCTGCGTTCAGGAGCCAGCAGACTTCAGTGACTCCTTTGAAAGGATCTGACCCTGGAGGGCTGAACAGCTTCATGCTCGTTAGAACTGGGAGTCGTAAACTGGCCCTTGGCAATAGCTTCTGTAGTCACTTGACTAGATTTAAAGCACTGCAAATAAAACACAGCGCTTTACGCGCTGGTGTAACTCGTACGGAGCCAYGAAGGAAAATCGCGGGTCCCTGCCTGGGACGCTTTCCCTCCCGCTGTCGCTCCTGCGCGTCGAGCTGCGTGGGCGTGGGGACGGGAGACGCCGCCGGTGCGGGCGAGACCGCGGGGACCGCTGTCGCTTCAGCTGGTGCGACCGAGACGTGCGCTGAACGAGGTGAGAGGACAGGAGTCTGCAAACRTCTCGTAGCTGCCCCTTTCCCAGCAGCGCGGACTCGAGTGGGAAATCTTACCGGAATAACCCGGCGCGTGAAGCAGCCGCCAAGCCCCGGGTTGGCTGCGGGCAGTTTTAATGACTCGCTGAAGTCCGCCGGTCGCGCAGCGGGTAGCGTCCCGTCGCGCTGCGGTTCACCTTCACGGGTTGCTTCCTGCTCGGAGGTGGGAGAAGCGTTATTGAGCAAGAGCCGGGAGCTGGTCGGAGGTGTTGAGAAGAGCCGCTGCCTGGACGGGACTGCAGTTTGCTCTGTAAAGTTGTKTGCGATGGAAAGCTCGCTTTGGCGACCGTATCCCTCTTAGCTTCGCAAAATATCTGAAGCTGTATCTGCGGCTCGYGTGGATAGCTACGATAAAGTGATCTCAAGCTATTTACCAAACCCACGCGGCTTTTTTCCCTTCTCTCTGTGTCCTCTTTTCATCTTCYGAATTGCATTTTGTAGGAATTAAATAATAACGGGCCTGTTTTGTCAAAACTCCCTAGCTGCTGCGATATTACAGCCCAAAGAGAGCGTGGGAGTTTTCTAGCAATACGGTGAATTTCTGGTCTGATAATTCCCGGCAATAAAAGGATGATTTCAGTTGCTCAAATCCCAGCTGCCATATTTTCAGGTAATTACTGGGAAAAGTTGTCTTACTGTATGGGAAACGGTGACCGAATGTGCCCTAATTTTCAGTATGAGTAAGTTCAGCAAATGCCTCTTACGATATGGATAACTGTTGCTCTTATATGGCAGTTAGGTTATTGTATAATAGCCTTTGGGATGTTATTTTGTCTCCCTATTCAGTTTGAGATAAAGTTTGAGAGCTTTTGTGCTCTTGGAATGTATAATTGAGTTTTCACAGTTACATCTTCCTTTCATTCCCTCCCCCTTCCCTTCCTTTTCTTTTCCTTCCTTTCCTTTTTTTTTCCTCTTTTCTATTACATGAGTACAATTATAGATTTCTCTACACCATGTTGTGCATAATACTGAAAATAGAGTAACAAAAAGATCAGATGGTATTGTTAGGGAAGTATTGCATTGAAAATGATTACAGGGATTAAATAGTAACATTGTCAGGCACCTCTGATCTTGACAGATTTTTTGGTTACAATTGTAGCCTGTTTGTAAATATTTTGTATCTCTTTAAAGCAGTAAAATCTGAAATTATCACAGAATACTCTGTGGATGTAAAATTTTGTGTTTTAAGGGATGTTAATATTTGTTAGTACTGACTTTGCTTACCAGTTTTAGAAATATTTTCTATTCTGATGAGGATTAACAATATATTAATTATTATATTTCTTGCAAAAAAGAAAAAAAAAAGWTTAAATCTGACTTTGGGACAAGACCAGGATCCAAGAGGTGCAGGTTAATTTCCTGGTTCTTCTGCAGCTGTCTCCTGCTTTTAGGGATGCTGTGCAGACCCCTCTCGGCTTACAGAAGCCACCCAGAACCATACTTTCTCCCCGGCTGTGCTGGGGCGTGCGTGGCCACTGGAAGACGAGCTGCCCTCGGGCCGGTGGTGCCACGTACCCGAGCACCTAGCTGCTCCCTGCCCTGTCCTCTCCAGGCGGTTTGCTTACACCTTGCCAAAGCTTTTTATAGCCTATCGTTCTGGCACGAGCAGGTGAGGAGATGCCTGTGCACGTGTGCTGCTGGGGATGGTTTTCCCACTGGGGCCYAGCAGCTGGGGGCAATAACCTCCCTGCTCGCCCCACTCAGCTGGAGCCGGAGCTTTTTGGCCACCCAGGGACCCTCCAGGGTTTTGACCGGTCTTATCTATGGATAGCAAATGGCCTCAAGATGCAGTATCAGTGCTGAGATGTTTAACAGCAGGATTCAGGACATTCCTGCAGCTTCGTGGTGGGAAATCTGGACCCCTGCAAGTTCTCAGGCATGTGAGCTAGGGGATTTTTTATTTTTATTTATTTATTTATTGGATCAGGTTCCTGCATAGATCTACCAAAGTGTAATTGTGAACATTTACAACATTGTGAACATCTACAGGTTTTTATAGCTCTCACCCCAGTCCCAGTCCTACAAGGTCAGATAGGCATATGACTTTATAGTGATTTAACTGTATGCCTAAGGTATGTATGTGCCTGTGGGCTGTGATAAGTAGACTAAGTCATAGCCTATTTTTTGTGCTAAGCAGACTGCTATGCCATGGCCTATTTTCCCTTTTTTCATTACAATTTGGAGTACTGTTCATCATTCAACAGTTAAAAATAATTTGCATAAATATTCTGGATAGAACTGAACAGAAAAACAGCTTTAGTGTTCCAGGAAGAATATTTCCATTCCAAGTCTGGATGAAATAGTCTTCAAAATGTTCATGATTGGATAATGCAGAAAACAATTTCAGTGTAATTCATTGGAAACATTTCCCAAAGACAATTTTGAAAAGCTTTGTTTATATTTAACTATATAAAATAACTTTTAATGCCAGTTAGATTACATTTTGAATCAATATATTCTAAATGGGCAAATAGGAATATTTCTGAGATATTTCAAACTGATTACAGAGGGAATGCTTTAGAGAGCATATCTCCATAGTGTCTCCAGAAAGCTTTAGAAGTCTCTCCTCCAAAACTAAGGAGCCTTTAAGTATAGTGTTCAGGACTCTTAAATCGCTTTTTGGAAAGAGGAGGCTGATGCAAAAGCCAACGCAGGGATATTACAGTGCCACAGACATTTTTCAGTACAATGGCTTTTCAAAATACATACTGTCTGCAGCTACAGATCTACAAAAGAATATTGTTTCAAAATATGTGGTGGTACATGGTCTATGGAAAAAAAATAAAAAAAAACATGTTTAATGGCATTGCATAACTAAAGCTTGATAGTTTGGTTTTTTTTTTTTTCCCCCTCCTCCTGCCTTGTTCCCCCATTTTGTTTTTTACCATCTCTAAAGCTCTCTAAATGTAGGGGCATAAAACTACAGTTTCTTTAGCATTAAATCAAAATTTCTGTTTCAAGAGCATACAGCATAGTTTCAGCATTATTGCTCTCATCTGTCCTTAGGACTTTATCTAAGCAAAACATAGTTGGTTTTTGTTGGCTGGAGCAGGTTCCTTTAGCAAGGCTGTGTTGTGTGAGAGGTGTGTTTCTTCCAGAAACCCCAGGCAAATGCTGGGCTGGAGAAAAGGGTTTCGATCCTTTCATTTCATATACTTGCAAGTTAGTGTCTTCTTTTATAAGGCTTAAATCTGTGCTTAGAAGAGGTCACGGTAGCCTGAGCGTCAAAGGTTAAAGCAAAATTCCTGTTAATGTGTGTTTGTGGCCGCATAGTAAATCATTTTGCTGTTTTGTTTGGAAAATGAAGACGGGCAGAGAGCTGTGCRTGATTTCCTCTTGTGTATCAAAGCAGGCCTATTTAAAAACATTTTCCATACGTTCAAATATTACCCATCAGTTTGTCTGTTTAAGACCTGTTTTGCTGAAGGAAGGAGGAAAGAGCGGGCAGCGGCAGCGAGGGGGTTTCCTGCAGAAGGTGCCGTGCCCCGCGAGCCGGGGGCGGCTCCGTGCTCGGGCTTCCCGCAGGGCCCAGCAGCGCGGCCCCGAGGTTTGCTTCGCCTCGCGCCGGCGGTGCGGGCTGCCTTCGGCGAGCGGCGCGCGCGCAGCCGCGATCGCCATGCGCCGGAGCCGCTCCACGGAGGAGCAAAGCCGTGCGTGAGACGGAGCCACGGACGGAACTGTCCTGATTCATTGTTTTTCCCCCCATCCACTTGCCCGATACTGCCCAGTGTAGACAGTATTGATTTACACATAGATAAGCATCAGGTATTTTATTTTTCTAAAGCTGCAGGTTGTATGCTCTCTTTGGTTTTGAATACCCGGCTCTCTTTTTAGCTGTCTTAAAGAGGAGGTTCTTGCTTTTGAGTTTAGTAAGATCCGTGCGTGCCTGTTCTGCTTGCAGCTGTAGGCAAAGCTGATCAGGCATGGGTAACTTAGGAAACCTGGACCTTCTCTTAATAAAGTGCATTAGCATTTGTTTTTAGGTTTGACAACACTGCTATACAGAGCTTCAGTTTTGCATTGGTAGAAGGTAGCGTGTTGAGTGTGTTGCCCTAAAATAAACAAACAAACAAGGAAGGAAATGGTCTATCTAGACCTTTTTATGCACCTCTCTAATTGAATCGAGTCACTTTCTATATGGTTATAGCATATTGGTTCTGGGATTTTAATGATGATTAACTGGTTTTTTTGTTTCAGTAGTATGCATGTAATTTTTCTGAATTAAAATATTTTTCAGGTTTTAGGGTGTACTCACTCACCTGCCAGAGAAGGTAAAGCAATGAGGTTTACAGGAAGGCTGCCGCTATGAAGGCAAAAGGCTACATAGATCAAGATTAGTGATTTAAATCTGCACTAATTACTACTGCTTTAAAAATATGAAAATTCCTCACTGCATCTTTCCACAAGAGCAGTGGTGGAGAATTTTACCTACTGCTGCAGAAGGTTTGTTATTCCTTGCAAATCAAGATCTCCAAAATCTTCATCAAAATGACTTGAGGATGTAAGTGGAAAGTTCGCAGTGCTGGACAACTACAGTTGCCAACATTAAACAGAGTGAGGTTGGCATTTTTTTTTGTTTCTTTTGGTTTGGTTTTTTTATACATTGATGGAAAGAAGAACAAAAAGAAAGCACATCTGCAAATAGCTACTGCTTTGTGGAGCTCACTGAATCAATTGGAGCTCCCTGTAGGCACACAGATCTTTCTTACATGGAAAACATGGTAGGATTGAGCCGTAGCTAGAAGATAAAGAATATTACTTGTATTAATGATCAGCATGTAAGGAAAACAAGTTAAAATTGTGCTGTTAAATGATTTACCTGTATTATATATATTTATATATATATATGCTATATATATATACTATATATATATATATATATATATATATATAAATCAAATATACTTTTTTTTTCCAAGTAAGAAAAACTGTTCCACAATCTTGTGAACAAAGCTGTGATGAACTGAAGAAAAGAAGATAATCTGTGCGAGCACAAATCAGATCTTTAAGCATATAAACAAAATGGAAATCAAACCTATGATTTCTGAAAGTTAAAAAAAAAAAAAAATCAAATATTTTTATCTTGATTATTATATTAAGAAATTTTGTTCAAAATTGGATAGCTGGTTGGAGTATGGCCTATGTCTAGATACAGAATTAAACCTTAAATCTTGGTTTGCAAAATGGAGGAAGAATCATTCTGTTTGTAACTAAAGCAGTGCTGCTTGTGAGGCTTTCTCTTCTAGTCTTTTTCCTAGCTTTCTGCTTACATTTTTCTTTTATAAAGATTATTTTTAGGGTTTTTTTTCTTTTTTCTTAGGGATAATTTGTTAAATCTTTGAAGAACCTCATGCTGACCTCTCCTGTTTAATGGACTGAAACACCTCAAGTATTTTGTCTGCCTAAGATGGTCTGTCCCAACTAGTGCTGGGTTATTTTAGTGGCTGCAAAAGTAGACTGTCATGTTCTCGTTTGGCAGAGCGGGGGATATGAAGGAGAAGAGGCAGACAGCTATTGTAGCCTGACCAAGAAAATGAAAGTAATCACTTTTTTTGAGCTTTGGCTTCTTTTCTAGTCATGTGATAAATCACGATTGCTAACACATCACAGGTGCTTATTTTTCAAATAGGGAGGTTGTGTCTCAGATTACTTGAATTTAGATATACTGAGATTGGATGTCTTGAACAGAACTGGAAAGGCTAATTTTATCCATATCAGATAGTGGAGGGGAAAAAGAAAAGCTTATTATCTAATCAGCTTTATTTTTAGCACACTTCTGTAATTGGCATGAGACCCTCAATCTAAGTACTTGTTTTAGTATGGAGATGATCTGATGCTTTCGTGTTTGCTAGTTAGCTGCAACATAATTTCTGTTGGCACAGAGTTTTATGATACCCTCTCATTTAGGGGCTGGTGCCTAAACAAGGTCCAATTAGCTAGTACTATTATTTCTTATAAGGAATTACTGGCACATTAAATGTAATAGCAGTAAATCAAATAATTGGTTGCTTTCTATTCTGTTTTTTTAATTAGTTTTGTCTTCTTTTATTGTCTGTTTTGCTTTAGGATTGTTACTTTAGATGTTGCATTTGTACATCCTAGAATATGTATGTGTTGATATTTCTTCTCCACATGTTGCTACTCTTGGCTATATCCAAATACATCTTAACCCCACAAAGAATGGGGGGTAGCTGCTGCCCAAACCGAAAGGAAGGTGGGCTCCTGAGCTCACTGTGCTGCCTGAGGCAATCTGAGGGCAGCTTGGGCTCAGGACCGTGGTGGGTCGTTAAACTCACCCTGAGATGCAAGCTACTGCTCCGCACATCTGGCACTGAGATGCAAGCTACCGCTCTGCACATCTGGCGCTGTGTTGTGCTGTAGAAATATGCTGGCTGCCTTAGGACTAGCTTTAATCCTTTCTGCCCCGCAGTCGCCTCTGTGCTGTAGAAATGATTGGAGGGAGCTCAGAAAACTGCCTACTAATTGTCCAAAGAACCTTCCCTGCCATTTTAGTATTTAATTCAAGCACGCGTAAATAGCTGTGAAAAGCCTTTATTACAGTTTTGGTCTAAAGTAACGGGGGTTTTGTTGCTGGTGCTGATTCTTCCCCCCTGCCCCTGCCTTGGGAATCTCAACTATGTTCTGTGCCAATATACACTTTAAAAAAGATTTCTATGATAAGCAGACAGCTATATTAATAGCTAAAGTTTTAGAATCAGGCCACAACTTTATCATATAGCAATATTTCAATCTGAAGCAATCATCCTGAAATGTAAATATGTCCCCTCAGCTGCTTCCAATGTGCTCATTTTCTGAGAGATTAATCTTGCAGACCCAGAGTTCCCCAGGAAAGGTCACCTGTGCTAGCAGGGGGGGAAGCGGGGAAGCCCGCAGCTGGGTGCGTTCATTGCCTGTTCCTAACGAGAAGCTCCATATTCATTTCTGGAAGTAAGCTGGTTTGAGAGCTGCTTGCATGTTGGTTTTGACTCCATGTCCATCCGTCCTCTGTCTGTTACTACAAGTGGCTCCTGGTTACGTGAGTTATGGATGGTACCTCTCAACCTTTTAATCCACAGCAAGACAGGCAGAGTAATCAGAGGCAAGTAATGAACGCCAGTCTGAGTTTGAAGTCGCCTCCACCACTTCAGTAAAAAGCAAAACTCTTTCTGTATGCTCCCTTCGGTCACTGAGCCGTTGGAAAAAGAAGCTATTGACTCTAAGAACAGCAATGAATAAAACCTTAGCATTAGTTGCTAGCACTTAGGGGTTTGTTTTGTTTTATGAAAATGTCCGCAAACTTTACTGGAGTCCTTTCTGGGGAATAGCAAGTCCTTGTTTACAATGTAGGTATACTTTACAGGATACTGGGGCAGTTACAGATCCAACTTTAGTGAAGATCCCCAGGAAGGCGTCTGCCGGCGCGCTGAATATCCCCCAGTAACACCCCTATCTCATCAGTTCCCTACTGCTGGGTGGGAGATTTGCCAGAGTAATGCTGTTCTGGACTAGAGGATTTCCGCTACCTTTTCTCCCTACTTAAGTATTCTTAAACAGCAAATTGTTACGGTTTTTTGAAATTCATTTGTTGTCATCTCAGATTTATTATTTAGGTTTTCAGTAATGTCTCTGGGGGGGGGAAAATTGTGATATACATCTCGGGGGAGAAAAGAAAAATATTTTCAGATGGATTTGTGTGCTTTGATCTAAAGTAAAATGCACCAAAAGTAATAAAGGATTAAGTTGCCACATACTGTAATGTCAGATTCAGTAGTCATGATCTTTCAAGTATTCTGTAATCATTAAGTTCAGTACTTAGTTTATTAAAAATAGACACTTATTTAATTTTTAATTGCATTGAGACTTCAGAGTTACCTTTTTCTGTTGCCAAAATTCTATGTCCTATGTATTCATGGTTGCCATTAAGCATTTCTAAATAGAAAAATGCTTTGAACAAATCATAGTTATAATTGTATTTAAAGGTTTTCTGTCTTTCATGGACACAAAAGTGTAACTGAAAGAACTGCATCAAAAACACTATATGCTACACATTTTTGCATGTTGCATAATTCTTTTCTTCTCACTCCCACAAACCCTGTCATGACATGGTGATGTGTACATTTTGTATAAATGTTTGTGTAAATACCAAGGTGAACTTAGTGAGGAGTAATATAAGTGTTCCTGCTACCCTAGCTTTATTAATGCCTTGGCAAAGGATCTTTCCTGGGAGTTCCTTTGTTGGGTTTCTCTTTTGTTGTATTTTCTAGATGCTGAAGGGTAAAAAAGTTAATTGAATATTCAATGTGATCAACTAGGTATTTTGTTCTGATAATCATTCGGTCAGTGCAGTCACATGGGTATTTTAGAAGCTGTTGCATTTATTGTGAGAGGATCTCTGTATTAGATGATCAAACAATATATACTTTTTGTTAGTGCTGAATTTGAATGTTCGGCAGTACAAAAAAGGTGGTGATACGCAAAATTACTTTTATCAAGTAAAAATATTTCTTAGCACATTGTTGTTCAGGAAGCTAGAGTACCTCTTGAGGAACCTGAATTCTAGCTGCAGTGAGAGATGTGAATTCAGAGCTAAAAATGACCATATCTGGAAAAATACAGATGAATATCTTACTCTTTCAAAGCTTAAATAACTAATCCAATTTTAGACCCTTGTTTTAATAGATTTTTATAATTTAATGAGCTAAGCATTAGCTAGTACCCACAAAAAAATCCCTTTCTCTGGAGTTTTTCAGTGTTTTATTGAGGAAGATCCGGTGAATATAGTCTCCTAGATTCTAATGCTTTGTGTTAAGAGCAGTTTCTCAAATGCACACTCAATGAATAGAGCCTGCCTGTACGTTTGGTGTTAGGAAAAGCATTTGTTCTCATGTCGTGATGCAACCGCAGTATCTCAGAGATTGGGATATTCACATATCTGCAGATAAAAAATGAATATGCTTGTGACATAAGTTGAACTACCACAAGTTCAAAATTATTTGTGGTGTTTGATTTGAATACACCTGTGATAATTTTGATAACTTTAGGAAAGCTCATTTTTATAATGCATTTACTTCAAACTTCTTAATTACTTCCAGTGAATAACATGTACTTCCTACAAAGAAGCGTATACATGGTTTGTTCCACATGTATAAGTATTCTCATTGATTTATGTGGTTACGTATATAAAATATTCATACCTAATAGAAACTAAAAACAGCCTTTATTGAGTTAAGTTGTGAATGTGGACACCGGGCTGCAGAAATGATTGATGGTTTTCTTACCACATATAGTAGTCTAACAGGATTTCACAAAACCTTTGTTCGCACACTTAAAAATTATCAGAACATTTTGTTGAAGAGTACATAGTTTAAACTTAAACTGCTGCCTCAGTGCTTGAAACAAAGAATTTTTCCAAAATGTTGCTTCAAAAAACAGCTCTAGAGTTTAACGGATTTTTTCATGCAAGTATCCACTGTAGACTGCAGTTTCATGTGTTTTGTTGTATTCATTTTGTTGAACAGATTTCATTCATTGTGCCCTAACCTGGGGGAAGGGGATTGTTTTTTGCAGAAGTTTTCTGAAAACCTTTAGACGTAAGGTTAACTATTAAATCTGTTTCTGTTGTATTTTTCTGTTTCTGTCTGGACATCATCTGCAAGCATCGTGGGAAAGAGTTGCAGTCAGACTTGACCATTTATTAGGAGCTGGTGCCCTCTCCTCGGAGCCTGTGGCGAGTCCTTGCCCCCTGCGCCCTGGTCACGAAGCTGCTGCTGGAGCTTCCTCGCCCTCTAGTTTCCTGGGCTGCCCTCTGCACCTCACCCTCCAGGTTATACCTCCCCTGGGATGCATCTGCTATATTGGTGTTTCACTGTGGATCAGGAGCATGCATTTCCAACAGATTTCCTGGCTGTCTCTGCTTTACCACGTTTTAATTCGTGTCCCCAGGTGGTTTCGGAGCACAGGAGCTGGATTCCTTTTGGATAGGAACTAAGCTGGAAAATGTGCTCCAGAAGCACTCTTCATGTGCTCCTGCTGCTCGTGGGCTTCTGGCCTCTGGACCGTGCTAGCTCCAGTCCAAAGTAAAACCCCTAAAACAAATCATGTGTATATCCTCTTCCGGGCACCAGCTGTTCCCACGCCAGACCCCTTCCCACTGGCCTGCCCGGCGTGTTAAGCAGGGCAGAGCCCCTGAGCCCCGTGGCACCAGTGGGACCTGCTGCTTTCCCCTTAGAGTGGTGTCAGTGTTTGTGCTACAGAACAGCCAGCCCGAGAGCAGGAATTTGGCAGAGGTCTGAAAATTAAGATGTGAACCAGAAATTCATTCCGTTTGTCACAGAGGAGCGTTTCGCGTTGTGCGCCGTAATCACTGTAATTGAGGGCGAGAGTACTATTTTGTCGTGGGTAGCACCCTCCTGCTATTTTTTTCTCCCCTTCCTTTTCCTCTGGCTTGCTTACCCTCAGGCGTGAAATTATTCATGGCCCAAGTACTTCTGTGTCACCCCAGTAATTTACTACAACTTCTGTGTTGCTTGTTCCCCTTTGATTGGCCTCTCCATGCAGTCATGTAGTGCATAGCACAAAGATGGATTGTATGGCATTCTCTGCCGGGGAAAATCAACACATAGAGCAGGCTCACTGCCAAGATGTTCATAATTAAACTGTTGCTATGGACAGGATTACATCAATGTTTCTATCAGTCATTTGCTGCAGTTTTGTGATTGTTGGTCGCTCTTTGTTTTCCTCTTACTTACCTCACTTTTCAAATGAAGCGTTGCAGCACATAAACACAGATGTGTAAATAAAAATAATTACAGGAAGCGGTAGGGGGGAAAAAAAAAGGTAAATTCCATCACTCTGATTCCTTATTTGAAGCTGATATCTTTGTGAGGTGTTTGCCTTTATTCTGCTAAGGGTAATTGCCAGATGCAGTATTTCCCAATGAGAAATCATCTTACTGTTGTGTTGCACAAATACGATGGTATGCTTACTGTCAGGCAAATATGAATAGACTGCACAGCCAGAGCTTTATCAGTTCCCATTAGCACATTATAAATTCAATAGTGCAGCAAGTGTTATAGAAAACAGCATCGAAATGGTTAGACCTTTAATTTTTTTTCCTCCCTCATCCCTTCTGATTTATGTGCAGTTAAGTTGTGAGATGGACTAATAACTGAATAGGATGAAGTATGCTGGCTTATTGGAACAGAGCTTTACTGCCAAAATAACACTGCTGTGCTTTACCTGCTACCATATCGTTATTATTATCATGCCCTGTTACAATGATTCTCAGCAAGTAATTCCTTTTGGTAAAACTCAAAATGTTTGGTATTATAGTTAAATAGTGTGTGGTGTATTAAATGTAGAGACGACCTAGATTACATTACAAATAAGGTAGGCTGTGGGGTAACAAATGGTATCGAGTGCAGCTAAGATCACAGTAACGAGATAAACAGTGTGGTGTCACGAAATTGTCTCCCAGTTGACAAAACAATCCATATTTTATAGATTGCCTTAAAAATTGAAGGATGGAGTCAATTATAGCCAATTATGAAGCTACATTTGCTGGAGGAGTTTTCATATTCTTTGGGGAGGAATAAGGAAACATTCAAGTCAGTCAGAAAAAGCTTTGCGTTTGCTTCCTTGTTTTATCTGAATGTAGTTCTTTCTATTTTTTCAGGTAAAAATTTACGTATGACATCTAGGACAAAATTATCTTTAGGAAAAATATTTTTCAGTTCCTTCATTTCTCTTCCTGTTGAGCACAAAATTACAGTAGATAATACCACAAGTAAAACAAGAAACTCGGTCACAACTGTTCCCCTCAGTTAAGTTTGGGTTTGCTCCAGAGCAACCGTAAGCACAGCCTCGTGCTGGTAAAGTCTGACTGGAAAAAGCATATACTTTTAGTTTGACTTACGCATTCCCTAAGAAAGGGTCTTTATCCCATTGAAAAGATACATCATAGATTACTGTATGTCTCCCTATTTAGTCTGTTAAATTAAAAATAAAGGAATGGCAGCATGGGATGGTTTACATGACCCCCAGTTCTGCTTGAAGCATAGATGTGAAGCAGGATAAAGCAGCAGCCTATTGAGACTGAATATATAGCCTTGTCCTTACAGACCCGTAGTAATCTCAGTAGTTCAGAGGCAAGCATTCATTTATTCAAACAGTGTCGTGTAGTATTCCTCCATTTAGGATTTTTTCCCCCAAATTTTGGCTCTTGGGTAGTGTGTCAGGGAGCCCTGCATCCTATGTGTCTCCTGCTGTAAGAGTGACTTGAGGAGTGGTTTGCCTTGCCTAGAAAAGCATGCTGTCATTATGCTGAAGATTCAGATATGTAGATATAGGTATATTCAGAGAAGGAAGACTGCAGTAAACAAGTTGTTTGAATAATGTTTCAAAGTGTTCTTCTGAGTTTAGGATTGCAGCGAGCTTCCGAGGGTGACCTCGTACATGCGCCAGTTACAAAAGCTACTTGTAACAATTCAGATCATGCTTTCTGCTATATGAAATAGGATTGTAAAAATCCTCTCAAAAATGACATCTGAAATAGCATTAAAACACAATTTCCCTTTGCTAAGGTTTTAAGGCACTCATATGAAAAGTGACGCTGCTCTGGGTGGCTGTGTGTCAGCATTATGCAGTGTGTTGCACATAAGTGACATTAATCCATTAAGGGTGTGAGGACCACTTATTTTTCTCATGAAGTCATTAAATACTGTTATTGATTTCTGCTCAATCAGCTGGATTCTGCTGGCATTCAGCGATCTTTAGGCATGCTAATAGTCCTGTTTCTAATAATGTTTATGGACCATAGTTTTAAAGACAGATATTATATTGAAAGTAAATTATCATGCCTAAGTGAAACACAAAGCAGCTTAGGGAAGCAATAATATTATACTGTTTGCAAATTACTTGAACCTGCTGTAGTGCAAAAGATGAGTTTGTGACACAAATGTTCTAAAATCAATTACTATCTGTCTTCAATACATTCGTTCCTTTTTCTAAACATACAGAATTAATGTATATTTCAGACTGCTTCTATTATATGATGACAAAGCATGTTTTAAAAATTGAATCTGAACTTAGGAGCACTGTAATAGTTAATATAAAATCTGTAATGTTAGTTTTTTTTGCTGAAGACTGTTTAAACCCCAAATCGCTACAGTTGCCATACACTTTACGGACTGGTACTTGGGACGTCAGCGGACTATTTTATCCTTTGAAGCAACGTGATGTATATGAAATGCTAGTGGCTCAAATGCCAGTAAGAGCACAGCGGTGTTGCTAATTCTTCTTGTTGTTTCTTCGTGATAGGCAGATCTAGGAGGAGGAAGCATGTAAGACAATTAAATACAGCGGGTGCATTTTAGCTCCGTACGAATGGATGTGTCCTGGACAAAAGCAGAGGCCTGTTCTGCCTTTTGCTGCTTTGATGCCATCCTAATGACTTTATCGTGGCAAAGGCAGCCTCAGCTTGTTTCCTTACCTAATAGATAACTTCAACGGTAGTTCGAATTTTTTCCTACTTAGAAGGAAATGAGGCTTCAGGATAATTTAAAATCTGATTGGGGAGCTGTGATATTCGTGTTAGCTTCTGTGATAATCAGATACTGTAATTACTGCTGTTGCCTCACCTCTTCTAGCCTTTTTCCTTCTGAACATAAACGAATTACCGGGGCAAATAGTCAGATCTGTCCTGAGCATAGCAAATCCAGACCAATAGATTAACCTCCGCTGCTAGAATATGAAGTTTTCACTTCCAGGCAGCAAATCGCATCCTGCTGAGGACGGGTTTGCTGCATGAGTATCTTTGCTAGGACCCTCTAGGGCTGCGTTGTCCCGGGAGGAGCTGCCCCTCGCTCGGCGTTGCCCGCGTAGGCTGCCCGCCTGGCTTCGCGGAGGGGAGCCTGAGCGAGGCTGTGTTACTAATGACTTAGGACAAGGCTTTCGCCCGTCGGGCGGAGAGGTTCCTGCTGCCTCCTTCAGAGACCGAGCCTTCGTGGAAGCTGCTCCGATGGGCAGGCTCTGACGATGCTCCTTGAGTGCTCATCCCCTTCCGAGGCGAGAGCCGTGAAGCTGCAAGCGGCCGCGCTTAATACCGTCTCTCTCGTAATGCCTGAATAATTTTCCAGAGAGCGATCGCTGCAGCTGCTGCAAACACGGTTATTTGTTTATTTTTCACCTTGGTCCGGGCGGATTGCTGACCTAGCTAATCTGCGGCGTGCGTGCGCGGGGAGGGGGGAGATGTTTCCACAGCCGTAGTGCTGGCAGCCTCCTGAACATGACGGGGCCGGGAGCCCGAGCCGGAGCCGGGGCCGAGCCGCTGCAGCCTCCGGGCGCTCGATGGGCGCCCGAGCCGGGCTCGTCCCGCCGGCGGGGCTGGCGGCGCGCCGCGGGGCTTTGAAGAGGGCGAGGAGGAAGCCGTCGGATGTTTTTCTTGATGGACGTTCGCGAGAGGCGAGGAGATGGCACGGGCCGCGGGGGCGAGCTGCCGCACGGGCTCCCCCGTTACGGTAAGCTGCCGCTTGCAGGCGGCCCTGGCTTTCGTTTTATGTGCGTTGGCCTTCATTTGCTGAAATGCTTCAAGTTCACAGTACCCGAGTCGTTTTGGAAAGGGGGTGTAATTACCAAGGTTTCTTATGCTTACCGACAGCTTTTTTTGAGCCAGTGTAATCATCATTACTTGTGGATACTGTAAATTGAATATCCCCTCCCTAATTACATTATACTCAAGGGTTGCCCGCTTGAACAGCCGAATAAGAGAAGTTCACCCTTTCCTATAAATAGTAGAATTGCTCTGTCAGTTGTGCTGACCTTTAAAGCTAAGTGCTTTACACGATACTGTCAGGTGTACATTATCACGATGGCTCGTAATTAGATCTGTAATGAGGATCTAAGTTATAATGGCTTTTTTGCAAAAGTTCATTTATTCAGCGTTTTCTTACTACGTGATAGAGCTGAAGTTGCGGCGCGCGTCAGGCCTCTTAAAGGCGCCGGCCGGCCGCAGCTTCCCGCTTGACCTGCTCGGCCAGCGATTTGTGGCAGCGCGACGTTACTGCCGCTGCTAAGAGGAAGCTACTGTAACTGTAACGAATTAGCACTGCCCTTTGAAAGCAACCCGGGAGCCAGGGAGCAATTTATTTAGCCGTCATAGGTTCTCTTTGATTAATTAACGTTTTCTCCTCTCGCTTCAGTAGACAAATAATGACTTAATTTGTAGTAAGCGGCAGAATAAAGGGAGGGGGGAGGCTGGCACTGCGATTTTTGTTTGTGCTGTCCGATGAAAATGAGTGACTGTAGATGTGCTGAAAGGTCGGTCGTCTTTTCTGGCAGAAGAAAGCCAGCCTTTAATTAGTTGACCTGCCTTGCTTTTAGAGCCTGTTACTGTTTTACCAGCTCTGTGCATTGTCTTAAGAACACTGAAAGCGTTTCTGTGAGAAATTTGATGGATTTCTACTTGTTTGCGGTCACTGAAAATTTTAGTGCTTAGCTACCAGCTAATATTTACTTTTTCTTCATTCTACTTTAATTAAAATCACCCCATTTATTCCCTGTAGAAGCTTTTTTGTTAGTCATGACTACTTATTTTCCCAGAACGCTTCCTGCAGAGTGTCCTTTATGACCTATCATAAAAATTTGCTTGGATGGGACAAATTGAAAAGTGTGCCTTAAAAAAAGAAAGAGATTTCAATTACAGGTAAATGGTAGAGAATTATGACTATGTAAAAAGAATGCAAAAATCATTATTGCATAATAGAATAATATCAACTCTGAGCTGAAATAAGTCCTAAGCTGTTTTTAATTAAATGGAAGGCTAAAACGAGGGGGAAAAATTGCAACTTGGTCCGTTTTAGAACGTATGTTCTCAAGTTCACCCACTGTCCTGTAGAAATCCTAAGAACTATAGCTGACAGTTCAAACTAATGAAATACTCTGCATAGTTGCATTTCTTGTCAAAAGACTTATGTTCGTATTTGACATATTTATGAGTTTAAAGAATATATTTCATTGCAATTCTGTTTTTTATCTTTCAACATATTTTCTATCTTTCTGCATTCTGTTGTTAGGTAGGCAGAGCTACTGTATAAATCTATATGGGTTAACAGTATATTTGTTGTACAGAGGTGTTTACTTACAGGAAGTAAATAGAGTACTTTGTGCAAGTATGTAAGTAAACAGTACTATGCGAATAGCCAGTTGTGATGAACAAATTGTGTGTTGTATTCCTAATATCTGAGGTCTGATATTTAACAATCCAAATGAAAAACAGAACAAGCTTACACTTCGTGCAGTTAGACAAGGGTACTAGTTGTATTAGTCCACTAGCAGACAGGCAAATCCTTCTTCATAAAAGCAAGAGTAGTTTTAGTAGAGATGTGTATAGATTAGCTGGAAATCTGGTCTGGTCTTGATTTAACTGTTCCTCCTGTCTTTACCCACTGAGGTTTCTTTATTTCTATGTTACTGAAGCACTCCAGACAATCTAATTCTGATGGTACCTTGGACAAGCTAGTTTACAGTGAAGAAAATGAGGGAAAGAGCCATGAGAAAGGCAAGTCTTTCAAGCAGATTTTTAGATTCCTTTGTTTCTCTGTACTCACTTGTTGGCACTTGTGCTTACTCTTAAGGCTAAAAATCCTCAGTGGCTTCAAAATGGTATGGTAAAGTGATTTTTAGCTGGCTGTGTACAGTTAGAAAGAAGGCAAATGTTCAAACATGTCTTTTTCCAGACATTTCAAGGTTTAGTAAGCATTGTGCACTTAAATACCTTTTGATACACAGTAATGCTTTTGTAGTAGATCTCATTAGTTCCAAGTGTGTAATTTGCCAACCACTTTTTGAATACTTTATGAATAAGCATCTAGAAGGCTTTATCTCCATGATTTTTAGAAATGGTCTCAGAGAAAACTCTCCTAAACCTCGGAGAGTGTGTTCAAACTGCCCTTTTTGTCCTTCCTTCTGTAACTTTCTGCATTAAACTAATTTCTGTCTCTAAGTTTTACCTTCTTTGTAAAAGCAAACATAATAGAAAATATTCAGAGAGGTGAAGGATGTTGCCCAAACTCCCTGCTGCTGGAAACAGGGACAGCTTATGATCTGGGTGTTTAGAAGGACTTCCCTCCTGTGAATATGTGCAGCACACCCACAGAAACAAAGGAAACTTTGAGCAGCCACAGTATCTTTTGGCAGCTAGTTTGATGCATCAAGTATGTGAAGAGCTACCTACTAATTGTTTCTTTTGAACCTGGCTTCCACAATCTTCATTCGGTGCCCACTAATCTTGTATTGAAAGACAGTGACACCCTTACAGCTTTGTCATCCTTCTCTTCTCCTCTTCCTCTGCAATTTTAAAGACCTCAGTCATATCCCTGCAAAATCACGTCTCCTCAGGAGTCTTGCCCTGCTCAATCACTCTGTGTTCAGAAGGAGTTCTCCACCTCTGATCATTCTTGTTCCCCCCCCTCAGATCTACTATGTCCTTTTTTAAAGAGGAGACCTGAACTGCACGTAATACTCAACGTGTAGGTTAATTAAGGAATTAAAAGTGATACAACTGTGTTGTGTGCCTTGCTTCCCATTCCTTTCCTAGCAATATCTAACGATCAGGCTACTTTCTTTTGGTAACAGAGCACTGAGCTGATGTTTTGAACTATTTATTGTAACCCCAAGGTCTCGCTCCTGAGTGGTAATGTTCAGCTCAGAGCCCATCATCTTACATGTGAAATTAAGGTTATATTTTCCCTGTATCACTCTACAGTTGCTACACTGAATTTAATTTACCATTTTATTGTCTAGTCACTCAGTTTCATAAGGTCCTTCTGCAGTTCTTCACTGCTTTCCCTCATCCTTACTACCCTGAATAAGTTTTTATCATCCACAAACTTTGCTGCTACCCTTCCAGGTTGCTTCCGCAGAGTGGACCAGGTCTCAAGGCAGATCCCTGTGAAACCCTACCAGTGATCATCTTCCGTTGTACAGTCCTGACTGTTCTCTGCCAATTTCTGGTTGTGTGTTTTAATCACCTTCTATGCAAGGACTTCTGTTTTGCCATGGGTGCTTAGTTTCTTTAAAATCCTTTGGTCAAATACCTGTTAAAAGCCTTTTGGAAATCCATGTATACTATATCAGCTGGAGCACTGGCTTCACGTGTGTGTTGAACTGTTCAAAGAGCTCCGTTAGTTTCATAAGACAGGACTTCATTTTACCCAACTGAAATTTGATTCTTCTCAGACAGATGTCCACTAATTCTATTTGTTGTTGTACTTTCTCTTAACTTACCTAGCATATAAACATCAGGCGTATAGATTGCAAGCCCAGGAGCTTTCCTGGAACCTCTATTAAAAGCTGGCAGCATTATCATTGCCACGTATGAGACTGCGAATGCCAAGGCACTGGGGAAAGGGGTGACACATCCTCATTAGTGATTCAGCTATTGTACCTTTGAATTTTTTGCTCTTGGATGACTGCTTTCTGGTACTGGCCATTTGTTACCCCACACAGAGAAAGAGCTGTGTTTTTTGTTGCACATTTTTATATTGTCTAGCACAGCAGAGTTCCTTGTCCCTACCGCAATGTGCTACTGCACAATGTCCCTACCACAATGTGGCACAACATGACAACAGTCATGCATTAAATTAAAATCAGCTGTTAAAACCTGGGTTAGAAATGCTATACTTGCCTCTATTATTGTTTAAGAATTCTAAGAATATATTATTCTCCTTTGTTTTGTTTGCTTTTTATACATTTTCATTTCCCTTACCGGTGTTTGAAAGAGAAACTTGAACTGCTGAAGAAAGTGAAAGATGTGATTTGCAGGCAATGAGATTTAAAAATCCTGAAAATATGTAGAGAAGTTATTTCAGTTATGTAAATCTTAAGTATTGTTTGAAAGCATAGTAGCCTAGAATAACACAGATGGAAGTGAGAATTTTCAATTTGATAGTTTTATTTTAGTAAAGATGCATACGGTCTCCATCAGTAATCATCAATCTTAAATTATGTTAACCGGATTTTAGCTTGCGAATAATAAATGTGAATAACCAGTGCCGTGTCTGGTTTCTGAGTGAAGCTTTTGTGATGTTTCAATATCAGGGAATATTCCTTTGGTGTTCCTCAGTACTGAGGTCTTGTTCGAAGCTGAGCAAAGTTAAGAGTTGTTAAAAAGCTGAGCTAGTGAGAAGTTTGGGGTCACAGCCAACAATTTCTTTGGCCAAAGTTGTGTCAATGTTTGTATTAAGGTGGTTTTTAAGGATTTAAGGATGGTTTTTGGTCATAATAGGCTTAAATTTGGAATCTGACACTTTTTTCTCTCTGTCTCTCTGTTAATTCCCTGAAATGGGGTCCCTCCATCATGACAAAGAGAAATGTTGTGGGTGAAATGTTTGACAGCAGATCCCTTTGCTGCTTGAAAGCAGAAAGAAATCAGGCTGCTCAGGTGGCTGAGGGAGCGTAGCTACGGTTTTACTGCAAAGCTGAGCTGAAGCAAGCTCCCTCCCACTCGGTGGAGGCAGAGCAAAAGCTTGTCTGCTCTTCTGTGTCTTTTTTTTTTTTATCTTGAGGAATGGGCTTTGTGGAGTTCCACGTGATGTAAAACCTGGCGGCTCTGATCCTCCAACTTCACTTTGCTCTGTATTTCAAGTTCTGTCAGCCCTCAGTGGGAGAAGTGACTGATTCTGTCTTTCTTCTGCCACAGGCAGTCAGGGGCATGGGGTATGATTCATCACAGGCACGCCGCTCCAGCCGGGACTCCATCGTGCTCGTATTAGAAGCGTGAGAACAGAGCAGTGCTATAATTCAAACTATAAAATTTTCCCAGTTATGCTTAGGGCCTTTGCAAATTATAGGAAGAAACAATTTCTGTACTGTAAATTTTCAGTTTGTAAAGATGAAGGTAGCAGAAATGAAGAGAGAGGGAAAACAGAACAAAAATGATCAGGTAGTGTGGTAGAATGAGGTACAAATTTTAAATGCACATTATGTTAGTTCCATGTGACCGAAGCTATTAGACAGGCAAAGATTCAATATAAATATGTAGTACCTAACACTGCTTATAGGGGGCTTCATTCTGGTTTCATTCCTCGCCTTTTATTCTTTTTGAGAGCTGAGGAGGTACCAGGAAACTGAAGTGCCCTCAAAATCTGCACTGATGCAATGAAGGAGGAGAGTGTGAATGAATGAATGGACAAGTTCTCTTCCAGCCGTGCCTTCCCAACCCAACCTCCCTCCCTCCCTCCC
>NW_028186468.1:2484393-2531949 GCF_003343005.1 Rhea americana | reverse complement strand
GAATTGCAGACTTCAGGAAAGCTTCTCTCCCCTCCACGCCACTTTCAGTTTTCAAAGAAATCTGTTTTTTTTTTTTTTTAACCTGTTCTCTCTGGTAAAAGATTTTTGGGAGCGGCGCAAGGGACAAGTTGGAGATCAGTATTCTAATTTGCTTGCATTTAGGCAAGATTCAGATGTTGTCAGATTTTGTACTGAGGAAAAATAAAATCCTCACTGGTCTGAATGGCAAGGACTTTGGGGTCATTAGTCTTAGGCTGTGTACTGGATGAAGATCGTATGCTAGGATTATATAGACATATTACACTCATATTAAACACAATCAGTTACAGGGACCTTGAGCATTAGTCTCTTGAGGAGTGAATTGCTACTATCTACATAATAATAACTTGAACACTGTAAGGAAAGAAACTCTTTTTAACAAGTAGATTCTAAAAGTTTAGTCCAAACATAAAATAAATATTGAAGAAGACACATGAATTACCTTTTTAAAGAAAAAGATGAAGTAGGTTTTTTGGTAAGGATGAAGAGAGACATTGTGTAGAAAATAGCCTGGTCTTTGGGGGCTTTCAGAAGATACATAAGGGACTGACTGATTTTGAAGCACATTGCTCAACAAAAATAGAAACTAGCTCAGGAAAGCAGATGACTTGGCCAGAGTACTAGCAGGAAAGGATCATTTTTATAGGAAGTGGATGTAGTAAGAAGGGAGGAAAATGAGCTGTAAACAAGAAAGCAACAAACAATATAATGAAGGCAGGTGACTTGTGGGAAACTAATACACACATCTGAAGAGAAAGGAAGGATGGATTTTAGAAATGAAGTATAGGAAATGTATATCATTTTGTAATGATCTACCTTTGTGGGTGGCGAAGTTGATAGTGATTATCAGTGTAACAGGAGCTAGAAGAGTGTGGGTGATCCATATTGCTGTATCTAGCGAGTCGTAGTATTACCAAGCACCATATAACAAATTTCAGGAATAGCAGTAAGATGAGATGAGCTATGAGCTTAAATGTATCAGCGGGTTTTGCTGACAGCTGAGTTTAATTGTTCATGTTGTTGTCTTAGTCCAGAACATCTCAAACATAAGAATAGGTAGGTGAACAGTTACCTATGGTTGAATGGATAGTGTGTTACCTTCTAATGTCTTTTTTGTGTATTTAGGCTGGAGGTGTCTCTGAAACAACACTGTTGACCTTAGATTCGATGTTGCTGTTTATTAGGTGTGGTACCTTCTGGCCATAAAGTAGCCATTTGTGGTTCATTTTTAAGTGTAATAATAGTAATAGCAATCTGTAGAATAATTTGAGCATCATGGGTGGGAATGCTGTTGGAGTTGCTGTAGGAAATAAGAGACCTCAAGAAAAACATAGAAAATCCAGTCTTTTTTTTTTTTTTTTTTGCCAGCTCTTTGCTGGAAAGAGAAGCGAGGGAGTATGTGGATGAACTGGAAGTGACCGTAAAATGCTTCACTGGGCAACTTTAACCAACCAGATTACATGTGAAAACTGTCTGGACTAAGTGTTTTTCAAGCTCTTGCTGTACTCAGGGATGCACAACTCGTAGCCTGTGTGCTGGATTTTCAGCACAGGGGAATAGCTCATCCAGTGGTTCACCTGCTTCCTTTCAAAATCTGGTTGAAACGTTTTGGTGTTAGAGCACCTTTTCTGAGGCTTCTGCCTCTTCAGCATATAGCAGTCAGCTCGCAGTTAGCCCCGGAAGGGTCTTGGGCAAGGAAGACGGCCAACGCGTGACATGAGTTACTCGGCAGTCTGTGCCTGCTCCCAGCCACCCCCATCCTGGCAGCAAGGGAGCAGACAGGGACTTGCCTGGCACAAGCACAGGAGAGCGCAGATGCCAGATAGTCACTGGGCTCACATTCACTAAGTCCGGTATTTCTG
This sequence comes from Rhea americana, assembly GCF_003343005.1. NCBI lineage: Eukaryota > Metazoa > Chordata > Aves > Rheiformes > Rheidae > Rhea > Rhea americana. The sequence continues at coordinate 2,530,048 of NW_028186468.1, read as the reverse complement.
GAAAGCCTTGTACTTTCTGATCAAGCCACACATCTGCAGTTCAGCTGCTTGTCGCAAGTTGGACCTCATTTGGCAGGCTCTTCCAAGCTTCTGGACCCTGCTCCTCCTGCCATGTTGCAGGATTAAACCCCTTTGCTGTGGCTAATGTGGTTTGATGGTTTCATTGCTGAATGTACCGTAGTTTCTCTAGTGATACTGAGAGCAATTTCCAAACTTTACTAATGTAGGCGCCACCTCCTTAAAATGTAGTACTGGGAGAACAACTAGCAGATTCCTCCTTTGTGCGTGTTTATTTTAGGTCTTAATAGACTTAAGTATTTCAGGACTCCATAGTAAAATAAATGCCTGAGGGAGCCTAAAATGTTCACACATAACTAGGGCTGGCAGGAGAACAAGAATCCAGCGTCATGAAAAATTTAGCAGGCTTGGCATTCATCTTGATGAGGAACTAAACACAGTTCTTCAGAGATTTTCATGAAAAAAGAGAGGGAGAACAAGTCACTCTATTATTAGCGGCAGGCTCATTAGTTAGGGCACTCACCTGGAGTGTGGGAGACCCAGATCTAATTCTCCAGCCTGAATCAAGCAAAACATTAATATGTCTTTTCTCTGGAGAGTTGCAGTCTCTTCCTGTTTGTCGCTCTTATGACAAAAAGTTCCACTCGCCGTGTCTTACCAGTTGGAAGTAGCAATGGGGAATAAAGGTAGTTTTGCTCTCTTCTCATTTTGATGGAGTTTCTTTTAATGCGTGGTTGGGGAATATTCCATGAAGAAATGCCCAACCATACCCAGTTAGAGCATTGCTTTTAAACATTTTTGGATTTGCTTTCATTGAAATAAATAATGGCATTACCAACGTTATCTGCTATTCAACTTGCTTGACAGAATTCAAATGCTATAAATTATGTCTAAGTGTATTTTGGTATGCCAGTGGTCTACATTAAATGACATAATTATTTAATTAGTCCTGCATTCAACACTCAAGCTTGTTCTTGTCTTGGTAATTCTTCAATGCAAGTTAATTTCCTTCTCCACAATAAATAAATAAATTTGTATCAGAAGTAACATCCAAACCCTTTTAATTGCAGTGTGAGGGATAATAAAAAATTACCACTTTAAAAAAAAAGGGTGCATGGAAGTAAAAGGGCAAAGAGAGCTAAGAGGGGAGAGGATGGAGAGGTAGAGGTTGCCTTAGCTGGAAAAGGGAAGAGTTGGGCATGGGGTAGCTTTGTCTCTAGGAGGTCTTAGGTGGCAGTGCCTTAGTTTTATACATGTTGTGCAATTCTCAGCAGTACTTGCCTACCAGCTTCGCATCACTGAGACTGTTATCTTTGCAGGGGATAGAAAGCATCTAAGATGAGAATACAGTATTGTCAAAAGCAAAAAGGAGGGGGAACACAATTTTCTGCATTTGTCTGACACCAAACTGGGATCCCGGTAGGAGGCGATTGAAGCGAGAAGGTATTTTGGTGCATTCTATCCAGCAGCTTTACTTTCAGCTAATATGGGAGTCTCATTCAAAGTCTAGTTGATAGAAAAGTTGTTGTGTTTTTTTGTTTTGTTTTAATGGATAACATCAATGGAGAATAATCTGAGTTGGGGACAGGGAGGAAAACCTAGATGCATTTTAATCCAATAGATTCCATGAAAACAGACTGCAGCCATAAAAATGTCAAATAAAGCAGTCATGTTGTATATTATTGTTTATAATGAATTGTTTTCTACTTTTTCTGCTAATCGGGCATTTTCATAAATGTATTTTCATTCCAAATGGCTATGTTGTTGTTCCCATAGAGCAGCTGCTGTAACATATTGTACTTGCGTGTTAGTTTTTTTTTTCTTTCAAATGGAATGATGTATGAGTCATTTATGCCTAAAACATAGTAAAACTTATTATACCATCATTCATACCACGTCTTCTGAAATAAAAGATCCAAAAAGACAATTGCAGTGAAAGTTGGCTTTCTGAGAGTTTGCACTGACTGATGAATGTTACGGACTGATGCATCATTTTCATTCACAAGAAATTTGTTTATGGTTCTTAATATCTCTGGCTGCTCAACTCAGTACATATAATCTTAACACCGGTGTGACAGAGGTGTTGGTATTAAACGGCATTGATCAACATCCTCTCCTATTAGGCAAGATCTGACTTTGAAGTATTCTGCAATTTGTTTTTTACATTTAGATATCAAAATTCTGACCAAGAAATTGGCTTTGCGAGCTGTAACTGCCTTGGAAAAAATGTAATGATTATTTAGGCTACTAGAATACCTCAAATATAAATAACAATTACAAAAAAGCAAAGCATCTCAGATAAATGAGCAAAAGATCTCAGAGTGGAAGAGTTAAGGCTCCTGCTCTTGCTTTCTTTCTGCGTATCGATACTGTGTCATTTAGAGTGAGGGAGGCTAGATCAAGTAGCATGTCGTAATAGCAACCCTATCAGAAAATTGCGCATGTGTATGAATATTAGACCTAAGTATACTGAGGCACAACAGGAACAAGGTGAAGGTAAAACCGATTTTAATTCTGTATTTCTCTCTTTCTTAGCATTTATAAATCACATTTTATACAGCTTGATCCTTTCAGAATGAATATATTTAGCTTATAAGGGTTCCTGCTTAATCTTTTCCTTACATAATGCTGCATTATCAAGCATATAAAATTAGTTACTTTGTGCTTGTATGAATGTGGACAAAGTCAAGCCATTAGTTGGGTTTTTCAGGGGCTGCTCTCATAATTGGTTGCATTACTTCTTTTTATAAAGGAGCATTGTGTGAATACAAATGTAATCTTGGCCAAGGACCTGTTAAAAAGTGTCTTTTTCAGAGGAAGAAAGGAGCCGAATAAGAAATTTGTTCATGTCTTTTCTTATCAGTAAGTGGTTGTGGTAGATGTTTTGGCAGTAGAGATTTATGAAGGTTGATGTGAGGGAGTGGATTATCTTAGAAAGCATGTGCAGTAAAGTACGTGGGGAATTTCAGCTTTACAGTGCAGTGCTTCCAGACCCGTGCCTTTAAATGCTCTCCGTGTCGTAATTGGTTTTATCTGGCAGGTTTTAACAGGTATTGAGAGTTGCATCTTGAAAGTATAATGCTTCGACATTAATAATTTTTCGGGAACTCCACAGCTTATACAGCTTCTGCTGATGGCTCCTACTGTTCAGACTGAGAGCAGTTGTTTCAGAATTTGCAAAGCAGTCAGAGGAGAATTTCCTATCATCTCTTCTCAGGTAGATGGGTAACTTGTGTCTGTCGACACATTTGCAGGGCCCAGTTGGTGTTTCCTCTGTCCTTGGACAAAGGCCCAAGTATTCTGGAAGCAACTCCGTAAGAGGTTTTGTTACCTGTGGTTCCAAACAAGCGTAAACAGTAATTTTCTGTATTTTGGAATTTTTTTTATATGTGTTTTGGCCCAGCCTTTTGTGCCTTTTCTGTTTTCGTTTAGATAAAGCCTTTTAGAAGTAACTGGTGTGGTTTGTTTTATTTTGTTTTTCACTATTCTGAAGTGGTCAAATTGGCAAAGAAATAAAGATTACATTTATTATTGCTGCGTTTTATAGGTAACACGTCATGAAACTTTATTTTAGTCCCCTTTTGTTCATTAGCTCCTAACTTTATGAAAAGCACTTTTGGACTGAAATTTTTCATGTTTAGTCTGAAGCCAAAGGGATTTTTTTAGATCCATTCAGCCCTTTTTTTTTTTTTTTTTTTTCCCTAGCTAAGCTAATGTGGGGGTTTTGTATACTTTTTGAAGGAATGTTAGGTCTATGTTCCTCTGTGCTTAAATGGATAATTAAATATATTTGAAGTTTATGGTTTTACATTCTGCATTTAGCTAGTCTTGTCAAGTATAAATACAGATAAAATGTTACAAAACTAAAAGCTATCACATAGGAGTATTGCATATATAGGCAATTTATTTCTATTTTACAATGCAAGAATTTCTGACAGTCGAAAAGGATGATTGAAAATGTGTGGCTTCCTAGTTTTTACAAATATTTGCTTCACTTTACAAATATTGTATAAATTTCCTCTCGATTTAGAATATAGTCAGGTAAGAAATAAGATTTTGATATATATATATAAAATAAATATAAATATATTAATATTTATATAATATCTATATATGAATATACAAAATACAAATATATATATAATATATAAAAATAAAAATGCTAAATTTGTAGATACTGCTAAATAAATAATCCGGCTTTCTCCGAGTTCTCAGGACCCGGCAGTGTTTGTGGTTCTCAGTTTTCTAAAGGGTCTCTCCATAAGACTAGGCTTTTCCGTTCCAGCAGCGCTGCCGTAGCTGGGTCGGTGGTGAGCTGACTCTGGTGGATTTTCATTTAAGCTTTCCAGCTTCCTGCCTGTGGTGTTCTATTTGTTTCTGAGGTAGAAACATTTTCTCCGCATGGGCAAAGCTGATAAGTCCCATTCCAGCAGAGAAATAAATTACATACTAGATATAATGAGACATCAACGTCCAGTAAATGTCCTGTTGCTTGTGCAAGTGGTGCTGCGTGAGGCAACAGTTGATAATTTTCTGGTAATTCCCTAATTCCTCATCCTCTGCAAAATTCCTTTGTTAAGGAGGTGCATTTAAGGCACCACGAGGAAACTCCAGCAAGGGGCAAACCTTGTCCGTGCAGCGGGCAAGGAAGGGCTTTTGAAAATGGAGCGCTGGAGAGGTGAGAGTCCAGAAATACCCACCCGCTCGTTGCCCTCAGCCCTCAAACCCTGTGAAACCAAGACCTCTTTGCTGGTTATAGCAGTTTGGTGGTAGCTCCTGTCAACTTCTGTCGTTGTCACGTTCCCTCCTAAGAAGACAAGCACGCATCTTCAAGACTTAACATCGTGTGTCGTAGCCTGCAAAGTATACTCGACGTGTTGTGGTGAAGGCTCTCTTGTAAAGGACTGCAAGGCACTTGCCATACTGGTAGCAAAGGCAGGCAAAAGCATACCCACCGTTACTGTGGCTACTTTCCCCATCAAGGGCCCGGAAAAATAATTTGGGGGGAGTAAGGGGGAGGACAAAATTAATTACCTAGTGCTTATTTTGATTCCTCTTTAGATTATTTCTTATGGGGTGGGAAGAGCGAAGGAGGAAAGTTGTCTGATTCTGAAAACAGAATGATTTATGAGTCATTCTCAGAGGGTGCATTTTTCCTTCATTAGCAACCCTCTCCCCTGCTCCCCTCCAAAAAAAAGTTCTTCCTTGTCCTTCTAGAATGAAGAAAAAAAAATTCCAAGATGCATTTCCTGTCCTATTCCAAAAAACTTCTTTTTTTAACCTAATTTAGCCCAAGGCAACTTAGAAAACCTAAGGTACGCAGGCTAACACAGGGTTGTGCTGAAAGAATGATAAACCAGATGTGACATGGCTCAGTCCATTTCAGCTCTAATAATAAAATGTCATGGATAGGAAGAATGAAGAAGCATTTCTTCACAAAGGTTACTTTTTTAGGCTATTATTCTTCATGAATTGCCCTCCAAAAGAATATCAGCAGCCAAAAAATGTGCAGTCTTTGTGACTACAAAGGTCAAGACAGAAAATGGAAACGTTCAGTGAACCCTTCAGTTTCATCACTGATTAAATGCAACACATTCGTAGCGGCCATCCTCGTTACACCAGTCAGTGTGTGTGCCAGCATCTCCAGGTTTGGTTATCGCTCCCATTTCTGAAAATGGGGGGGAAAAAAAGTTGGTTGGTTTATTCGATTTTTTTTTTTTTAATCCGAAAATCCTCAAGACTATTTGAAAAGGGCTGGGTTCTGTCTGCAGCCGTGCGTGGTGCTGACTTTGCTGTTTGTTTTGTCTGTGGGTTGGCGAGCAGGGAGTAAAGAGAGCAGCCGACTGCCCTTCCCTGTAGCACAAGAGCCGTCTCCCCCGCTCTGCTGCCCCGCGCAGCACCCCGTGCAGCAAAGGGCCGGGGCAGGTGAGCGTGGCGGTGCAGAGCTGTGATTGCGGCTAGAGTTGCTAGCCCCAACCGGGTGCGTCTGACCTCACTTTGGTGTGCAGCTGCATACACAACCCCTTGAATCTGGCCACATTTGAGCAGGCGCTGGCTGGGTGGCTGCGGCCAGGTCTGTGCAAGCAGGTCATGCAGCACGGTGGGGGACATGGGCTTTGCCCTGCCTGCAGTATCCCAAATGCCCTGGGGCCTTGCAAGTCCGCTTGGCCCCAGGGCTGCAGCTTCCCCTGATGTGCTCTGCCAGAAACTAGAGGTTAATCACAAGCACTTCTAGCCTGGCAAAAACTAGGAGTATGTGCATCTTGTGTAGCTAAGTTGCTAAGTGACCCGATGCCTCCCTGTGCTGGCTGAGGCTCTGATGACAAGGCATGGGCGCTTAAATCTCAGCAGATGCTCTAAATGGCGATAAGCGACATTTCCATGTGAGAACTGTTATGTCTTAAATGGAGATATGAGTTAATCAAAACATTTTGCAATCTGGTGTTGATTTCATCAGCTTGCTGCTGGCCAAAAGCCCTCACCAAAGATACAAGATTAGGCATCCTTTTATAAATATACTGACGCTTATCGCTGAAGAGGTCCTGAGCTGAACGGAGAGAGCCGTTCTGGGACTACTGCCCTCCTCCCCTCCCAGCTTTGCACGTGCCCCTTTGTGCCCCCCTCAGTTTGGGGGYGAGTAAAGTTGAGAGTTCAGCTGGTTTAGCAGAACAGCTCCTAAAAACAATCTTGTCTGCAGAACTGAATGAGGTTTTCTTTATCTTTTACGAGGTGTCTCTCTGAGCAGAGGGAAACCTGGTGTCTTTTACTGCCCTGTGCTTTAATGAGGGGCAGCTGATGATCCTCATCCTCGCAGAGCCTGAAGAGGCGGAGGAGGAGGTGAAAGCCGGAGAGGGCTGCTTGCCTGGCGTGCGAGATGGGAACGCCAGGCACAGGAACCGTCCTCTTAATACCATTTGGGTTTTTAAAGATAATTTAATTGCACTAAGGTAACATAATAGCCTTATGTTTGGCTTCGTGTTTTGCCAATGAATTTTCATTTGGTTGCAACAGGATAAGTTTATAAATTTTGGATGCCAGAGATGCTTGAATTTATAGTTCAGCTCATGAATTTCTGTCCAGTTGTGTGGACCTTCACTCTGCAGCTGGCTCCTACATTGTAAGGTAATTCTTTTAAAAAGCCAAACAAAGGGGAAAAAAAATAGCTGGTGAGAATGATGCACTTCAGTTAGGATAATCTGTCAGTTAAGGCTCAGCTTTTGCAATTTCTTTGCAGACAAAACTCCCATTTAAAGCAAAGATGAGCATTGCCTGAAGTCAGACTTGAAGATGGAGCACTGTGATCATGTAGTCTGACCTCCTGCAAGAATAGGGYACTCCTTTTCATTTAGCAATCTGCTGAGCAGCAGCTGTTAACATTTCTGAAACCACCAAAATGCCTCAAAACACAAAGTGTTTGCTTCCAAAATGAGTGCCAGTTCTAATGCATAACCATTTTTCTTAAGAAATCTTTCTCTTTTTCACAAGTCAATTACAAGCTTTATATTACAAACTGTGATTATTGTAATATATTTCCTAAAAAAGAAAACAAATTATAATTTTTCAGGCCAGCATTTTTCTCACTAATAGGCAGGTTTTGTTTGTTTGTTTTCAAATGAATTCACTCTTACTGTAATCTTACAAAGTTTCAACTTTTGCAATCTACAGAAGCAATTGCAACTTTGTGAATTCAAATGCATGTAAAAATAATGCACCCGTATTATTTATGAATAATAGCCTTGCAAGGAAGTCCAGTAAAGGCAGATGTCATTTTAAGATTTGCATCTGAGATGTAACACCAGTTTAGTAGCACTCAGAGGGATTTGAAGCTTGGAAAATACACTTGCTAATTCAGGGTTAAAAAGGTCATCATCTAGTATGTTTAAAAAAAGGAGAGAGAAACAAACACATCTAAATAGAAGAAAAAAGGGTAGATTGCATGCATAGTTTTACATATTTGAAAGCATTTATTTTTAAAGAATTCTTGGCACATAATTCTTACTGGAGTGTTTTTGACTGTAGAAGGATTTATACAATCTTATTTATATATATGTGTGTGTGTGTGTGTGTATTTGAAAGAGTATCTGTGCATCTGTTTCCTTGGGGAGATCTTCACAGTAACTGCAATGGTTGACTCTGCTATTTAAGTAGATAAAAAGAACTGCATTGGTTATAAATAATTATTCTGTGTATGTGCTATGCCACAAGACTTTCCAGTAGTTCTATTTGCATGTAGAGTTTTAATTAAGAGATAACTGTCACTGCAGGTTGACTGCAGAAGGCTGCAGTATCCAGCAGAGAGATAAATGCCAATGCCAAGTCACACAGGTTGGATAGTATACAGGGAGCCCATCATAAAAAATGGGTATACAATTAAAACTCACTTATTACCAACTTACTGCGTTATTCGAAGAAATGAAAAGCTCCAAAATCTGGCTGCTTAGGGCTGTATGTACCCAGTTTCTACCTGGTCAATCTGCACGCGATACGTTGGAAGTCGGGGATGCGATCGGTGAACTTGCTAGGTACGGTGTCAGTGCTGGGTTTAATAGGAGCGTGTTACAGCTTTCAGCGTGCTGGGAAGTCGCAGAACAGATTGTGAAGATTCATCCTAGCTTGATTGAGGAGGGCTCTAAGTGTCCTTCTGCCTGTTTGGAAGTGTGTTGTTTTCTAATTAATTTAGCTAGAAGACATTATTTCTGACCTTCACAAACCACTGACTGTCTGATCCCAGTTTTAAAACAACCCATTAACTGTTAAAAAAAAAAAAAAAAAAAAAAAAAAACTTCTCTTATCCTGTTGTGAGAAGCAAAGTACAGAATGAGTATCTATATCTACTAATAGTGAGCCATTATATGTATAATATTTTCCCACACTATGTAGTATGCTTATGGATTTATATGACACAATAATGCCATTTAAAATGAGGTGAAATCTTCATTTCCATGAGGTCACCAGCAAAAATTCCACTAATTTAAATAAGGATAGGAGATATCTACCTTGCAATTTATAATTTAATAGCATTTTCTTATTGATGTTGAAGTCGGTAAGTACTTTTTACCCCTAACTTCAAAATAAGACTCTCCCTCTCTGTCTTTAAGATATAGATAGAGGAATGTTTTCATCAGTCTCAGTGACAGGACTGCCAAGATTGTGAAAGGAGAAAGGTATTGTTCTGCCATAGTAAAACAGCCTAAACAGAGCTGTCTACTCTTATATTGCCTTAAGCATCCATCAGAAGTTGTATATATGACTTAGGTGTAGGATTTATGCATGCTGATTGAGGAGAAAATAATGGCCCTTCAGATTTTTATAGTTAAATTACTTTTGCAGAGTACATAACTTGCAATACATCTTATGCAGATAATGCTAGGGATTTGGGGAGGGCAGTTGAGAATATAGACAGAAGCAAATTGCATGAAATGAAAAAGACCTTCCTGAACAAAAACATAAACAATATAGGGTTATAATTAAAATAGAAAATAAGGAAGGATTTTTTTTTATTTCTTGTTGGTGTCATTTTCCACCAAAATGTCTCTGTATTAAGAATTTGTATATATTGGAAATTTTTTGTAAGTGCATATATTTTATGCATTTTATGCAGAGACTTCCTGGCTCATCTTCTCCAGCTCAACACACACACAGACATATTCATACCCTGCATTTGCAACAGCAGGAATTTATTGTTACTTCTTCTCTTTAATCCTACTTTTCTCCTAGATATCATGTTCCAAAGGTGTCCAATATAGCTTTCTCTAGAATAGATCTTATGAACTTGCAGTTTATAATAATTCAAGTCTGCAGCCTTTGGTATTGAAGTCAAGTGTTTTGTTAGCGTGTGATAAAAGCTGAGTAGTTGTTGGATATGTTTTTCATAATGAATCTGTATCAGCGAGCATAAGTGCTGCTGATGGCCTTTTTTTAAAGGCCCCGGGTGTAGGCGACGCTCCGCATGGGGCTGGAGGCAGTGCTACGCAGCCGGCTGCAGGAGTCCTGGAGCGGCTGCTTTGCAGACCCAGCTCCATCGTGTGCCTCCGCCGGGGCATCCCTCCCGGTGCCTGGCTCCTGACAGTGGTCAGAGTCTCAGAGATTTAGATTTTAAGTCCCACCTTAGCCATCTAAGTTCTGTTCTAGGCCTGGTCCTCAACTGGGGTTTTGGAAATGAGACCCCTGTAGTAACCTTTGGTGTGACTAATGCTGTCCTGTGCTTTCCATTGCTGTCGGTCAATTGATTGCAGAGTCTTACTCCGTCATTTATTTGTTATTTTTGGGTGTGTTGCACTTATCCTACTTCTTACCCTCAGCTTTTCCAAAGGCGAGATGACCTCTGCTTTCACCTTTTGTTTTATACCATCTGTTAGATCTGCCCTGATCTTTGAAGGGTTATCGGGCTACTGCAGTCACTTCTCTGTTGTGGGGCCTAGAACAGAACATAGTACAATTTTTAGCACAGTTACATCCTACATACATATTTAATTTATCCATTATTATCTGAGGTATATTTCTTTATTAATGTTGCAACCAGTTTTTTCTTTTTCTTTTGGAACAAGGAGTGAGAGACTCTTACCATTTCCTTAGCAACTTTATAACTTTATTCACTACTTTGGCTTTTTTTTTCTTAGTATGAGTAAGAGTCAAAGCAGAAGGTCAGAAAATCTTGATACGTTTACTGTGTTATACCAAAAGAAGCAGAAGACGGGGAAAAATCAATATATGTATTTTTGTGTTTTTCCTCAGAAGGAAATGCAGCATAGTGTGCCTCCAAGCTGTGTAGAAAGAGGGTTAGAATCAAAGTAATTGGCTTTTGTCATAGTTAATGATTTTTATGATTTATGAATGTGTTTATTAAGATTTCAGTATCAGATATTGTTAAGTATTTTTAAGTACTTCTCTCTGTTAAAAAAAAAAAAAAAAAGGAGGTAAACATGGACAACACCTGTGATCTCTTCCTAGTGCATTGAGTAGCTTTTCTTAATACATAGTTTATTCTATAGATGGCAGTGTGGATAGCTCTCTGTCTTTACACTCCGAATCAGACAGGAACTTGCATTAAGGCTTTGCTGAAATTGGCCAATGTTGGATATAATTGTAGAGAAATTTGCATCCCAGCTGACTGACTGCGGGGTCCTGTGAAGAACTGGTTCATATTATCACTGGCTCCCTTTCCTCCCCAGACCTCGTAACATTATAAAAGGCAGCTCTATCTTGTCACAATCAGTATTATTTATAAAAACCAAAAACACCAATGTTGTTTGATTTCACGATAGTGATGCAACCGTGATTATTACTGGAAAATTAAGGTGAAAATCTGTCCTCAAGGAGAGCAGTAGGAACTTTGCTGGTTCCATTTTCCATCCTGCACCTGACAAACAATTTTTCTGAGCTGAGAAACTCCATAATCCTCAGCATCCCAGTAACGCTGTTTCCAGATGGATATTCATCAGTGCAGTGCAGTGTCAACTAGCCACATAGGACTGAGGCAGTTAATAAATTTGGATAAATTAGGGGAATTCAGGATATAATTAATGGACCTGAGATAAGACACATTTCCCAATAACACTGTTTTTTGTATAATTAAGGTTTGTATAATCAAGGCTATTCTATACATCAAATTTAATGAACGTAAATGGAGAAAGAGAGAGGAAACATATTAAAAACAGTGTTGTGCATATTTTCATAGTTATTGATGATAGGCTGATTTGCTTCAGACAGTATGCATCTGAAACACATTGCCATAGCACTCCTGTAGTCAAAGAAGTCCAAAGCAAGTAAAGGATATTGGTTTCAACCTCAAAAATTTTCATACAATCAATTTGTATTTGAAAAAAAAATCTGTTAACTGCTCCTGAAATTAGTCAACAAATGAAATATAATGGCTATCTAAATCAGCTTGGGTACATCATAAATAATGCATTAAATACACTGTCAAGAAGTAACCAGTGATTCAGGTTACTGAAGCAAGCAATGTAAGCAATTAAGGTGTAGCAGGAAAATCTGGTAGCATTTTGTCTTGAGCTTGAGAAAGTTTCCATTCTGTACTTCCAAATTCCTAACTTCTGTCCTATAAAATATAATTCCTCCTCACCCTTCTTATTTCTTCAGTTAAAAACCTTGGATTTGACACAGGAATTACTTGGTTAATGATCAGTGCTCACTGTCCTTCCAGACTTGAATCTTTGAATTCATAATAGTAACATAGAGTCAAATTTAAATCTTAAAATTCAGAATAGTAGTATATTAAGCTCTTCACTAGAGGTTTGAGAATAGGGAAATGACATCTGAAAGAATTAAGAAACAAGTTTGTGACTAGGCTATCACAGATTTATTTCCATGATCAGTTAGTACAATACAACATGTCTTTGAAATCTCTGAGATACTATGAGTACTGGCTGTACTGAATATGGAAGAAAAAATTTTTAAAAATCAGCATGATTGTAGCAGTGTATAAGAGGGAGATGAAGAAAAGGTAATTCAAGCTATTGGTATTGGCATTATTTGTTGTATTAAACTGAAATATAACTTCCAATATAGTTGTGCTACTGAGTACCATAAACATAAATCATTACATGATGAAAAAAATCTTTCTCCCGTATTTTAAGTTTATACCATTAGTTATGAACAATATCAGTGCAGGTTAATCATTTCTTTCTTTAGCATAATATATTTAATAAAGCTACTTTGCTTTATGATACAATTCCCTATCTACGGGAAAAATAATACTTTTATTCAAAAGTAATTCAGTAGACTCACTCCATATAAAGTTGGTTCGAAATACTATTGACAGGATTTGCTTTATTTAGAGCACAGCAGTGTTCACAGAGTTAACTGTGTTTGTTTTAATATGGGTCCTGCTGTTGTACTCATTTATAATGAGCTCAGAAAACGAGATTTTTGTTTATAGTTGGATCCATCAGGGTCAAATATGTGCAGGAACTGCCCTGTGCTTCAGTGTGAATATATAAAAGACAAACTATTTACAGCCTGTGACAGTGAGATGGCTTGAATGACTGCTACGGGGGTCCTGCAGAAAAAAAGTCAGAAAGAAGACAGCACAGAGTTAGTGCGGTGCACATTGATACTATGTCAGCACTGAGAACTTTGCAAAAGTTATCTAAGTGACGTTGGCCTTAGCTGAAGTTTTACAGCACTGGCACCGGGGGGGCTCTGCGCTGGCAGTCACCCCCAAAACAGACAGACCAGCATTGTCACCACAGCAGCTGCTGCAAGCCCGTGCAAACTTGAAACCAAAAGGCAGGATCGGTGCACAGTTTCTTCACTGGGAATCTTTTCCCTGTAAGGAGAAGGAGCCTTGTTTTTCCCAGGAGAAGAGTCCTACTAAGAGTGCCGAATTTCTTGCCCTACCTTGCCATACGCAATTCTTCCCGTGGCTGGTGCTGTTGAGTGAGCGTCCGAGCTGCCTGGCTCTCTCCCTGGCAAAGCACAGGGGTTAGGTGGAGGTCGGTACAGTACCAGCGGGCATGTAGAGTCCAGACACAGGCAGGATTGTCCGGGTTCCTCGCGTGTGTTGCTGGCACAAGAACAAAAGCTTTATTTCACAACGTCATGGTTCAGTCGTCGTGACGTGCGGTTTTGGTTTCGCGCGCCGGCCCCAGCCTCGAGCTGGAGTTTTTTTCCCTGTGCCTTGTGAGGAAGCCCTCTGAGCAGACGCTGGAGTCTGCACCACACGGGTCCTCCGTGCAGATACCGGACAGTACTGTGCCGACCTTGTGCAGTTGTTCGTAATTGTACGTGACATGTCACTTTATGTCATGCTGATGCTGCTCTAGGTCACCATCTCCGGTGTCCTGTAGCAGATGTCTGTGGTCAGGAGATGAGCCTCCCGTAGCAGCAGCCCCATGCAGGTTAGGTTCGTGCACACCTTCAGAGAGCTCTTCATTAACTGAATATCATAAAAAAAAATGAACGTATTGGCTGGGTAAATTAGGTAATACATCATTTACTGCTTAAGATGTATTAATGTAGGTATTATTAATACCTACGTGTGTTGTTACAGTATCACATTTCTTTGTCTTCCTTATGATGTCTGTGTGATAATTTCAAGAGATAGATATAGGATATAGTCACCGCATATGCATGCGGTAAAATAGCTTGTACAGATGAGCTCAAGTTTGATGGATCAAACATTTTAATAGGTTTTAAATAGTATCTGTATCTCAAGAAAGCTACTAAAAACTTAAATTCTTGTCAGGGTAATGCATATTATAGAAATTTGGCGGGGGGGGGGAATCCATACCATATATCTGTGAGCTTGGAAAAACTATTCCTGTCTCTCTGCCTGTCTGTATTATTTTCTTCCATAAGTAGATTTTATATAGGAATGTTCCTCTGAAAAAAGGAGGCATGTATTTGGCCATATATTTGAATACTTTTGCTCTGCTGACCCACCCAGTAGGGGAGAGCAGAATGAGGGAACAGTGTGATGCATGCATGTTTTTGTTACATAAATATTCATATCATCTAGATAAAACAGAATCACTTTAGTTATGGCAATGACTTAAGAAAAGAAATATTCAAAAAATAGAAAATACCGTATTTTCCAAAGGCTAATGCAGCAAAAATTTTATTTCAATTGGAAGTTTTCTTCTGTTCTGTTCTGCAGAGACATTGGGATTCCAGGTAGTGATAGACACTATGCATTGAAATAGCAAGTCAAGGCATTGCAATGTGTATTTTAAAGCACTTAAAGCAATTTATTATGTACTATTGCCACATTTTCTTGTCCATCTTTTACTGTTTTAAGTAGATTACTTGCCTTTGAGTGATGCAAAAAAGAATTGTTTTATTGTTCATGTGATATCTTGACCCATATTTTAAACTTTTTTTATTTTTTCCATAGGTCCTCCCATGCCATCCTCTTCATCTAGTCCATCAGTTATTGAACATTTACACTCCCCTCCTCCATCACCCAATCTCCATGACAACCAGAGGTGGTTATTAAGTAATCATGCCAGCCAGCCAGTTCAGGACTCTGATACAGATGAGGACTATACTGCCAGCTCATATCTAGTGCAAACCGGTACTGTTTCAGTTTCTGTCCCAGGTCATGGTAAGAAGAGGACACTTTGTCCATAGTTTGAATACACTTGTTTTTTCCCCTTCCCCCCCCCCATCCTCTTATGAAATTGCCTGATAAGAATTAAGGAAACTAAAATGACTTCATATTTTAAACTTACTTTCCTTTGAATGTCAGAAGTAATACTTTGAAAGTGCTGTAGCATAAAAAGCTTTTAATAACTTTTGACATAGATAACTTTGCATATATGAAAGCTTGTTTAAGTTATTTTAAAATGCAATAGTTACATGTAACAAAAACCACTAATGATTTATTGTGTATTGTAACTTGTAGCAAGTGTCTGACTAGCTTGTAGTTGTGGTACTTTTTAGAGGGTAGGCTGCAACTGGGTAAACTGCTGTGATGTTTAGCTTCAGATTAATGTAAAGAGCATTTTCCGCTACCTTGTGGAGTTGAGCAAGTTGCAGCAGCTCCTTTAGTTTCCCCGGGGCAAGAGAGGAGAATGTGCACAATACCAGCCAGGGCGCTCTGGCTTGAGGAAATGTGTGCAGACGAGGATGGTTAGGCGGTCAGAGGAGGCAGTGGTGGCCCCAAAGATACCTGTGTCCCTGTTTCCCATCCTCCCCCCTGCTAATGGTTAGTACTTGTAACCAAGAGCCATGACATGTACCTGAAACACCACCGCCCCCTTATGCTTCATCTCGTAAGGAACCAAACTTTTATGGCTTTTTGTTTTTATGTAAAAATAGTCATAGGGATGCATTTTTGTTGTATGACTTGAATATGTTCTCTTGGGGTAGTGGGACAGGAAAAATTATTTCTTAATTTATGGCCCTACCCCAACAGATTAGCAAAGCTTGGGACAAATCTCTAGTTTCTTGGGACCACTTCTGTCTTTCAATTGTGAAAACCTGTCTTGCAGATTAGCCACTAGAGGGGGTTTTGAGAAGCACTTTGCGGACTCCACTTGAGCTTGTTGGGCAGGTTTATGTTGCAAAGCAAAGGCAGTGCTCTTGGCCTAGCTCTGAGCACGGCTTTGGTGTAGTATCTAAGAAACCAATGTGCCAGGAAGAGCTGTGTGCATGGATTTAACAGGTCTCTCTTGCTGCTGCTGGAGGTATTTTTTGTTTGTTTGCTTGGAAGGGCAGCATGGCCTACTGGAAAAATTAAAGTTGCTATCTTAGATGCTTGGATTAAGATCTTTAAAAATGATAGTTTTATTTTTGCATGCTCAATGACTTGCTCAATATTAATCTGCGATGGGCTGAGAAAAACAGAATAATGTACATTGTCATAATCACAGATGAAGACATCTCATTTCTTTTATATCTCTGTGAAATCTATTAGAAAATCTATGCATTATCTGAAAGGTAGCCTAATTTAGCTTGGTAAGTCAATGCACATTTAAATTGTTGTCATATCTAGTAGACCTTCTCTTACAAACAAAAAAATGCAATAGCAACAGAAAACTGCTAAAATTTTTGAGTTTTTGAGATGGACACCTTACAGCTCTTGCTTAAGGCTTTCTAAGAGGCTAAAGAGATATTTATCATACCTCTAGGTTTTAGTATTTTGCTGTTGTGGACATCTTCAATAGTTGCTTGCCAGTTTGAATCTGCCACCCTTGAAAAATGTTCCGTATTCCATTTCGCCTCAGACAGGCCAAAATAAGTTCAGCTAGCCCCGTAGCAAATCAAAAGCAGGATAGGAGTTAACAGTGATGTGTGTTGAGAAAGTCATCTTTGGTGAGACTGTAGCTAAGCAGAAGGAAAACCATCTTGCTCTGTAGGTACATGTTTCTTTTTTTCAACCCATTCATTAGCAGAGACATTGATATCAGCCCTATTATCCACCCTGTGGGGACACCACTAGTGACCAGCCTCCAGCTAGACTTTGTAATGCTGATCACAACCCTCTAAGCCCAGCAGTTCAGCCAGTTTTCAGTCCCCCTCAGTGTCTGCTCACCTAGCCTGTACGTCTTTAGCGTATCCATGAGGGTGTTGTAGGAGACAGTGTCAAAAGTCTTGCTACAGTCAAAATAAACATCCACTGCTCTCCTCTCCTTCACCAAGCCAGTCACCTCATCACAGAGGGCTATCAGGTTAGTTAAACATGATTTCCCCTTTGTGAATCCATGCTGACTACTCTCACTTTCTCCTTCATATGTCTGGAAGTGGTATCCATGACATTTTTGCTCCATCATCTTTGCAGTGATTGAGGCAAGGCTGACCGCCTGTAGTTCCCTGGATGCTCCTCCTCGCCCTTCTTAAAGATAGGTGTGATGTTTGCTCTCTTTGACCCTTTCATTTCATCACTTCAATTTTTATGTCCAATAGACGTGCTTGCAGTTTCTACTTAACCTTGTCAAAGAATCAGAATCAGTGATATATAGATAGTTAGGTAGATATACACACTCATAATCTAGTAGTGCTGGCAGTTATATACGTATATGAGTTAATGATCTTTCTCTCTCTTGACAAGATTAGATTTTAAAAAGCATTTCAACTTGTGACTGCATAAAGTAAGTAGGGTTTGTTTGCTTTGCTCTCAGGGGAGGAGAGGACAGTAGGAGCTCTGATCAGGGGGTTGGTTCCAGCTGTGCAGCCAGCTGCAGGATCAGTGATTGCATTGCCTGAAAATCGGGATATTTTCATCCAAGGCTCAGCTTTGTCTATGGTTGGTTTCTTGTATCTTAAGCTGTTGGCCTATTCGAGGAGAAAATACATTCTTGTCTTTACAAAACGGGCAGCAGTAGGATTTCATGATGACACTAATAGTTTGTAGGTCAGCTACAAGTTTCTTGAACTGAATGATTTGTATTGTTGCCTAGCCGTGTTACCAGTATGCAGATCTACCCTCAAAAGTTAAGCTCGTTTAATCTTGACCTTGATACACTCTTATTTGAGTAATGTATTTTCTTTAGCTACTATGCTAAGTGATATAGCAAATACAGCGCTCTATTTTCAATGGAAGACGCTTTTTTTTTTTTTTTTTTTTTTTTTTTTTTTTTTTTTTTTTTTTTTTTTTTTTTTTTTTTTTTTTAACAGCCTTCTTTTAATAATCTGGATGCAAAAGGAGCTTTCCATGCCATGTAATATTAATGGGTGCAAAATAACTCCAGTGCTCTGTTCTGGGTGATTTCTCCAGTATTTATATTGACTAGGGGAAAACAAAAAAGCACTTTAGGAGCATTTAGGATGAGAAAGGTACTAACTGAAAACAATTGTATTATTGAACTGTTTTCAGTTATATTGAATTTATGTGAATAACAAGTTAAATTACCCTTCATTTAGTCTATGTAAACATCTGTTTGATTTCTTTTAATCTCAGTTCATTTGATCAGTGTAGCAACCCCACCAAATTTTAAAGAATCAGATTATATATTTAGAATTATATTTACCTAAGCCTTTGGGCTTGATTAGTTTGTTCTGCTGGCCAGTAGGAATTAGCTTTCATTTCAAAAATTAACCTAAAAGAAAAATGACAATTACTAAAATTAATTATCCTATGTTCACTACATATGGGGAGAAAAGATCTGTGGGGAGGGATTACTAGCACCTTAAAAATTTCAGTTCAAGTAAGGCTATAAAAGTGTTGTGGTCAATTTTCTAGGAATCATTTTGTTTCTGTAAAAGTGATGTGATAATATGTATAAAGTTCAGAAGGAGATAAGTTTTAGGACCATCAGTCTTAACAGTATTCCTTTACACAGCATCCCCAATTTATTTTAGCTTTTATTGTTCCTCTTCATGGTGCAGCTCAGTACACCAGCTGTTCTTACAGTCAGCCAACTTGTCTGCAGAGTTCAGAACTGGTTGATTTGAATTGACTTGTATTATAAAAGCAATTTTTAGAACTCCTGGAAATTTTAAATTGTTTTCAGAAAGACTACTGAACCAATTTATAAGAAGCAGGGGCATTCTGAATATATCCCCAGGGAAGAAGAACAGCTCTTTAAATGAGGGAGAAAGAGCTAAGGGCTGAAGGAGGAGACTCTTATGAACATGATTAAGGTGGGGGCTTTCTCTTTACCTAATAAAGTCTGTTTATAAACAATAGAAGTCATGTAAAGTCTGTATTTAAGCCTTCTGATAAGCTACTTAACTTTTTCCACCAAAAATAATGATAGGTTAATGGGAATTTGGAAGGGAATTTGTTCAAATTAGTAGCTTATCTTCTAACACAGACATGTTGTAATGGAAAATACAGTGCTAAGTTGTCAGGTTTAGCAGAGACTATGAAGAAAAGATATAGTCAAATGTTAATGCTTATTACTGACAATGGAGATGAAGAGTCTGAATTAGAAATTCAGATTTGGGGACTTTTTTTTTAACCCCTAAATCAGAAACATTATGGCAGAACTATCAAATACAAAATAGAGAAATATCTATTTGACAGCAGCGTTTGTAACATGTATTTGAACATTTAAGTTTTATGAGGCTCTTGTGCCTCTTAGATAACAGCTCTTGTGGGGGTTTAGATTGATTGGGCTTTTTTGACTCAAAATGGCAAACCTTTCCTACAAAGGAATTAAGTTAGGAAATCTGGAGCCCAACTTTCAATTTTGATTTGTAGAAGAGAGAAAACAACCAAAAGAGGTTGGGAATGATGATGTACAAGAGCTCTTCACATTCAGAGCCCTCCATGTATGACATCTAACCCTACAGACACCAAATGGTATATGGCATAATTCTTCTATAAACATAAATTGAGCCCTTCTGTTCCTGATGACTCAGTAGAACTTGATAAGAGAATTTATAGAAAAGTGTCTGTCATAAAGAAATGATGACTATTTTGTCACACCAGAATGCCCAGAGGCCAGTGTCAGGACCTTCTGCTTTTGTACAAGCGTGTGGGAGAATATAGGCCAAATGCTCAAGCCTGGCAAGCAATAATGAGCAGTATCATGTACAAAGTTTAGGTGTGGATTTTTTTTTTGTTAAATCTCAGATTTTCCCTCCAACTCTCATGTTTTATTTTTCTTCACAGATGTCTCAGTTAACATATATCATCATAACTGAGCAATGCCGTTCTTGTTCAGATTCGTTATCACCAGAAACGTAAGAAATGGAAGGATGAATGGAAGTACACACAGAGATTTGTGTTAAAAATCGGTGGAATCAGCAAGGGGGCTTTCAGGCACATTTTCCTCCTTTGCAGCTCTTGCAGTTGCTCCTGTGAGTGGGAAGAGCTCCTGTTTTGCCTCAAAAGCACGGGACAATTTGATTTCTCCATCTATGTCCCCACAGGCTTTGGCAAAGGTTGGAAATAACCTGTCAACATTGAAAAGACCCATGGCAAGTTAAGTCAATGTCTTAGAAGAAATTCCTTTGTAACAGTCCTGCAAAACCCTTCCCAGCCCTTATTCAAGCATCTTTGCATTGCTGCATTTACTCTGCAAAGGGAGCTGAGTGTGATGCTGAATTGGAGCTTGGCATGTTGGGCTGTCATGTTCCCTGTAATAAAGAGCAATTTAGTTTTGATTATTGGGGAGCAAAGGGAGAATAAAAAGTGCTGAGGGAGAAGGAAACAGAAACATGATGGTTTAAGACAGAAAGCTTAAAAGCTGGTTGGGCTTTTTTAGTGAAGTGTGAATTTGTTCCTTTTTTCCCTTCATTATTTTAAGTAAAGAATTGGCAGTCCATCAGAATTCCCTGGAAACACTCTAGATATCTAAGTGCCCTCTTTTCCTTGTCTTCTTAAATCATTATCCATTGAACCTTTTTAACTGTTATCAGGAAGTCCATGGTAAATGAAGATTTAGAATCATAGAATCAGTAAGGTTGGAAGGGACCTCTGGAGATCATCTAGTCCAACCTCCCTGCTCAGCAGGGTCACCTAGAGCATGGTAGACAGGGTTGCGTCCAGGCAGGCCTTGAAGATCTCCAGAGAAGGAGACTCCACAACCTCTGTGGGCAACCTGGTCCAGTGCTCTGGCACAGTGAAGAAGTTCCCCCTCACGGTCAGGCGGAACTTCCTGTGCTTCAGTTTCTGCCCATTGCCTCTTGTTCTGTCACACGGGACAACTGGAAAGAGTTTGTCCCCGTCCCCTTGACACCCTCCCTTCAGGTGCCTGCACACATTGATAAGATCCCCCCTCAGTCTTCTCTTCCCCAGGCTGAAGAGGCCCAGCTCTCGCAGCCGTTCCTCATAGGGTAGGTGCTCCATCCCGCTGACCGTCTTCGTAGACCTACACTGGACTCTCTCCAGTAGCTCCATGTCTCTCTTGTCCTGGGGAGCCCAGAACTGGACACAGTACTCGAGATGAGGCCTCCCCAGGGCTGAGTAGAGGGGCAGGATCACCTCCCTCGACCTGCTGCCAACACTCTTCCTAATGCACCCCAGGAGACTATTGGCTTTCTTGGCCACAAGGGCACATTGCTGGCTCATGGTCAACTTGTCATCCACCAGCACTCCCAGGTCCTTGTCTGCAGAGCTGCTCTCCAGAAGGTCAGCCCCCAGCTTGTACTGGTGCCTAGGGTTATTTCTGCCTAGGTGCAGGACTCTGCACTTGCCCTTGTTGAACCTCATGAGGTTCCTCTCTGCCCAGCTCTCCAGCCTGTCCAGGTCTGTCTGAATGGCAGCACAGCCCTCAGGTGTGTCAGCCACTCCTCCCAGCTTGGCATCATCAGCAAAGTTGCTGAGGAGGCACTCTGTCCCCTCATCCAGGTCATTGATGAAGAAGCTGAACAGGATGGGACCCAGTACTGAGCCCTGGGGGATGCCACTAGCCACAGACCTCCAACTAGACTCCACCTCACTGTCCACTTGTCTAACCCACATTTCCTGAGCTTCTCTAGGAGGATGTTATGGGAGACAGTGTCAAAAGCCTTGCTGGAGTCAAGGTACACAACGTCCACTGCTCTGCCCTCACCTACCCAGCCAGTCATTCCATCACAGAAGGCTGTCAGATTGGTTAAGCAGGATTTCCCCTTGGTGAATCCGTGCTGGCTACTCCTGATCACCTTCTTTTCCTCTGTAAGTCTGGAGATGACATGGTTATGTCAGTTACGTATATTTTGTTTACAGGTCTGACACTGGTGCTCGGAAATGTTGCTTGAAAAATGAATTCTATTTGGTTTGAAATCGTCTATGATGATAAATTAAAAATAATAGGTCACAGTTGGAGGAATTATGTTGAAGAATATCATAGGGATATGCTATAAGCTTGATCTTATTTAACATCATCATTAATTATATGGGTGAGGGAGTTAAAATGGCAATAATAAAATTTCCCAATGATACTAAATAGTGAGAGTTCTGAGCACCAATTGGAGACAGAAAGTTAATAGAAAAGGACAAGGAAAGATCATAAATTGTATGGCTGGAAACTAACAACGTGCAATTATAACTGAAAAATGTAAGCTGATCTGAGATTCAGAATATTCAGAAGAAATATGAGAGGAAAAAATAGAGAATTTTAATGATAATGAACACCAAATTAGAGATTAATTTGCAAGGTGGTCTGACTAACGAGTACAGTTTGAACCAGACATAGAAATAGATCAGAAAAGAGGTTATTATAGACATGACATCAGTGGCATATAGATGCTGATCTGCAGCATCTTGCTTTTTTTTAAGCTACTGTCAAATTCTCTTATTATTGCTTCTACTATTATTATTTATTCTCCTGTTCAGAAACATGTGAATCAGAGCAATTAGGAAGTTAGAGGAATTAATACATAGGAATAGGTAAGAGAACTAAACTTCTACTCCATACACAGCCTAAGTACTAATTAAGAGTTGATAGAAGGAAACAAGTCTCTCAAAATGGAATAGAATATTTAGTGTACCACACAGAGATATAAGTAAAAACAATAGAATGGGAATAAGGAAAGGAAAGATTAGGCTAAGTATCAGGCGAAATGATCTAACAGTGCACCGTATTAAGATGTCTAGAGGTGTCCCAAGGGCAATGATAGAAGCTCTGTCACTTGCAACATGAAGTTAAAATGAATAAAAACATCTGAATGATACTGCTGAGAACAAACCTATATTGGTCCAGAAGAAGGTAGACTGAAGTAATCTCTTAGAGCTTTTCTAGTAATATGTTTGTGTATTTTAAATACACAATTGCAGGCTTTGCAATTTATAGCAGATTATCATACTAACCTGTGCTAAGTCTGATTGACTAGCAGCATGCGCAAGGCAACAGGTTCCCTGTTTAAACACAGTTTTTCCAGGACCCCGGATTTCACTCTGAAACTGTCCACACCTTCCACAATAAAGCATCTGCAAAGCGGCCTCTTGCCCCTTCCCACTTACCAAACTGTCTGGTATCCTGCAAAGTTACCAGATATGACCGCCCATTCTCAATGAAAGCTGGCAACGTCTTTTGGACATGTGCATACCGTGCAAATATCTTGTAAGCAAAAGTGTTTGATACCCCTAAACTCACGTTGTGATATTTGACAAGCTGTCTGTAAATAGGGAATAAGTTTGTTCTTGACTGGAGCATTTCATAAAAATTTATGCTGATTTTTATTTGAGGCCAGGGACTGTCATGTTTGAACTACTGTGGTGCAACACTTTCTGTGCTTCCTCCGTAGCTCTAGAGGCATTTAATCTCTTACGTTCAGCATCAGGCAGTGCAGGAAGGCCAATATCCTTTAGGTACAGCTCAACTACTTTATCTGTTCCATGTGCTTGGGGCAAATATAGTTGTGTTAAACTTAACAAATGTGTCCTGAATGCTAGCCAGTTTATTTTTGATCCCTTTCTGATGTTTGATTTTATTAATCCATCTTTTCATTCTTTTTCTTTAGCTTCTAAGCCAAACTTCTGTCATCATTGTTCCCTTAATGTACAAAAATGTACATTTGCTCAATTTAATTAAGCATGCAGCCTGTTTGCCAAGAGCAAATTAAAGTTCCCCCATCTTACCCTCACCCCGCCAAAATCAAATTTTGCAAAGTGGTGGGCAATTAGTTCTCATATCTGATTGTTGTAGTCCTGTTTTTCTCTGAAAAATTTTTGTAGTTTTTAGTCTCTGTTACTTAATAGAAGAGCCAAGACCAATTATTTCTCCTCAGATTGTGGCCTTTGCAGCCTTCAAAGAACAGTCTCCCCCACACCTCCTGTATCATTAGCTGCAAGATATCTTTCCAAAGATGAGTTCGGCCTCTTCTCAAATCAAAGGATTGAGAGTGACAAATTATCCTTCTTATACTGTGCCAGATGGGACAACCTGCCAACTGTGTATCGTATTGCGGATATGATCTGATGTAGAGACATCTCCTCCCCTCCTCCCTTCCCCGTCAAAAATCGTATTATAAAAAATCATGCATGGTAAGAAAATCAGTGAAAATAAATTGATTTTGAAATGAATTGAAATACAAATACAGAATATAGTTTTATAAGAGGGTAAGAGCTGCATCCAAATGTTAGATAGCTTAAATTGAATAAACGAGTACCCGGATCTATACGTGACTGTGGAAATCCGTAGTGTATCCATTCGCTCTTTGCCCATGCTTGCGCACACAGAGTTTCCTTTGACTATCGTGCTTACAGAATAGATATTCCTAATTGCAAGAGAAGGAACTTGAATTTAAATTCTGTTGCAGTTTGTTGACAGTCGCACCCTGAAGTCACAATCCAGAGCCAGGATGTGTTATTCTTGTCAGGAAAAGCAGGCTGTAACAGATTTATGGCGGAAATTAATTTATAATACAAAAGATAAAAGGAGAAGGAGCAGCCACACAGGAATTTTACCTTTGTTATAAATTATGAAGCTGGGGACTTCACCTGGCTGTTGCGGCTGACTTCCGACCTCCATGAGTACGTAGAGGTACAAACGATGTGCAAGTGCACTGCCAGTAACTTGTGTGAGGTCAGAATTAAGTATCTTACATCAACTAGTTAAAATCTTATTTATGATTTTTTACCATTTTAGTTCAGAGTAAGGTCTAATATTTTATCTCTGAACTACAGTATAGACAAAACCTTTTTACGGACATCTTACTTAGAAAGAGTCCATCAATGATCTTACCCATGCTACCGTTTATTCATCACTGGGTGGCAACAACTTCAACTTAAGGTTTTACAAGCACTTCTTAGCTGTAGTATTCCCAGAGCCTTGATAACTTAAAGAATTCAAAAGTTCTCCTTTTATAAGTTGAAAGTTGTGAAGTTTTGATAAAACTTTGAATTTATCTACTGGTTTTTGAGTTCTTAGGCTACTCTTATTTGGTCTTTTTAATCACCTTTTTCTTCTTTTTTTCTTCCCCCTCACCCTGCTGTGAAAGGTTGGTTGGTTTGGTTGTTTCTTTTAATTAAATGAAAATTGCTTCGTGTAATCTCTGTTACCACAAGCAGCTGGGACTTTGAAAAGCACCTACCAGCTTGGTACAAAATATATAAATTTATTAAGAGAACTACATGGTATTCAGTCCCCTGGATTGTGAAAATAAGTTTCTTTTTCCAGCTGGGATTGAGTCCTTACTTACAGCTGGAGAAAATAAGAGCTGTGCAAACATGAAAGACCTAATTTATTCCTTAGTTCTTCTGAATGTCAGTATCGCACTAGGGCCTGATCCTGCGCTTCAAAGGCCCCCCGGATTGCCCTTGGAGTAACTGGAAGTTGCCAGCAGGCATTAAGTAATACAGGAATTCAGTCACTGGAATGCATCTGCAACATACACATTTTACCCTATGGTGTTGGGAAAAGTTACTGTAGGAAAAAAAAAAAAAAAAAAAAAAGCATTTGGCAAAACCAACAAAATTTGTGTTGGTAGTTTTGGCTACTATTTGAATTGTATTCTGATAGCTGTAAGTTGGAGGGGACAGTGCTCTGGTGATTTAAGCATGCTGCTTACTGGAAGTAAACAGGATGATTGCAGGTTCTTTACAAGAGAAATAATGAGTATTTTGCACTTGATTCACTAAGTAAAAAATAAATATGCTTTGGATGATTGAAATACTAAGAGAACTTATCTTGAAGTTGCTTTGAAAAATGTACAGCTAAACAATTGAATGCCACTAGTCTTATAGCCTTTATTTAATATTATCAATGCTTTTAGAAGCTTAAAAAAATGGAAAAGCTGAAGGATATTGTTTCTTAAGGCAACTGTGTATTAGTGAAAAAGTTGGTTGTGTTTGTCAACACATGTGGTAAGTGTCTGAAAATCTGTTTTTCATTAATTAACTCATTTGTAATTTTTACTGGTACTGGAAAGATTGGAAAGCCGCATTTCACCTTTTTTATTTTCTTGACATTACAATTTAAAATAAAGCTCAGATAAAAGGTGTCCATAATGGAAACAACTGGTTCCTCTTCAGATTCAATATCCAGTTCTTTTGGTATCTTATGGGTCTTCAGGTATGCATCATTTTCAGCATATTATCAATGCTTTTGAAAGCTTCAGGACTGCTCTTAAAGCATAATTTCTCTGCTCTTATACCTTGTACACAAAAAGGCCTCTCCATTTAGTATCTTTGTGTGTCTGGATGTACCATTGACATGAATCGCTTTGTCACTAGCCCATTAAGAGTACACAGGAGTAGTAACCCTAGTTTTTAAGGATGCCGAGATCTGACTAGAAGGCACATCAGCCTGCCTCCCTCATGCAAGGCCAAGGATTCCTACTGTCAGATGCAGTGGGCATGAAAGCAGCAATTTTACAGCACAAAAACTCCAATAACATTTACTGCGGTTGGCTGAGATTGCAATGCACACAGGCACTGCTCAGTCGGGGCTGCCTGAGCACCAGCTTCCCCTGGCTTTCTGCCAGTTTGTGCATTTCAGAGAGAGGAGCCCTTCAAGGGGGAAGAGTTTCCCTTGTAACTTGCTGGGGGGTAAACAGACTGCTCAGGCATAGTTTATTGCATTACATACTTGACTATGCGGAGCAGAATGCAACCAAGTAATTGGTAGAATTATTTTAGTCATTAAGATCCGTACGTATGAAATACCTGCTCCGAGCCAGGGGGGTGGAAAAAAAGAATGCAGGGATGATGTTTCTTTCTGTAAAGTTGATGATCATTTATTATAAAAGACTAAAAATATTCTCTCTGTGGGAATGCTGCATGTTTATACTAGTATCCCTACTACAGTTACAGAAAACTGAATTAATTTGCCTCCTTATTGCTAGTCTTCTCCTGCGTATAAATCCCACAACAGTTATCAGCATGTTACTGTGTAAAAGAATAGTTCAGTGTATGTAACAGGACACTTTATTGTAATAAAAAATTTCCATTTTGAAATACTGCATATGCAGGGTAATCATAAATTAAAAGAAAGTTACTGTAAATTCTACCATCAGTCTAACTAATCTGTGCCTTGATAAGTCTGTTTTGCAATAATTAAGAGTAAACTTATCTTATTGTTGCCATAACCTGGAGACTCCATGGGAAATATTCTCTTATTTTATGTGCACTTTTAAAATCCTTAATTCAACACTGACTAGCATTATTTAAACAACGTATAAGTGAATTTATATCTACAAAAGCAGATGTTATGGGAGCTGAATATACAGAGGGCTGACTTGGTTATTGCTGAGCAAAAATACCAGCTGCTGCTGTTCGAGTCTTGCAGTTCATTCAGAAAACTTCAAAGAAGGGTCCAGCTTTTCCTTTTTTTTTTTTTTTTTTTTTTCTAGGACTCTGTGTCAGGGGGCTTGTCAATGAGTTCATTTGTAACTCCAAAGACTGCAGCAGTTATTTTTTTGGTTCTGATTTTGGCTTTTCTTGTGACATGCTCCCTTCTTTCCCCTCAGTGGTGTCCCGTAGCGTGTTCAGGAAAAGTTTAAAATAGTGTCTGTCTTAATCTTGGCTTTTGGGTTGCTTTCTGGTGGTTTGTCCTCTGCTGAGTAGGGAGAAGACAAGAACAGGAATGACCTTGTGGCTCTCTGTCAGTGTGTGCCTGCGTCGAAAATGTTTCAGAAAGCAAGTGGAGCGCTCCTAATGAATTGTGCTTTTGATTCTTTGAATGTGCACAGCAACTCCATCAGGTTTTTACAGCTGGACTCTTGCTGTAATTGCTACTGGGATGAGATGCGCAACATGGGGTTTTGGAGCTAAATACTTATATTGTCTTACTGGCCGAAAGTAGATAGCAGAGAGGGAGCAGCAGACTTCATGAAATTCACACTTGTGTATCTTCTTGTTCTTCACCCGTTTCTGACACACTGCTGTTTTGCCAGCAGGCGCTCTAGATGGAGGTGATAAAAATGGAAAAGCTGAAAGATAGGGTTTCTTAAAGCAGCTGTATATTGGTAAAGAAGTTTGTTGTGATTATAAACTTGGGATAAGTTTCCAAAGATCGTTTTTTTCATTAGCTCGTTTGTAATTTTTACTGGTACTGAAAGATTGGAAAGTGGCACTTCACCTTTTTAATCTTCTTGACATTACAATTTAAAGTAATGCTCAGGAAAAAAGTGTCCATAATGGAAACAATAACTGTTTCCTTTTCAGATTGAATTTCCAACTCCTTTGATGACTTATGGGTCTCTAGATGTGTATCATTTTTAGCATATTTACCTGGCTAATTCAGAGATAATGTTTCTTTATCAAGTCTTTATGGTGTATTTTTCAGGAGATGCATTAAAAAGGTGTTACCTATGCCATGTAATGTATAGTTCCCAAAAGTCACTGCACTATTTGGCCTCAGATGCCCTTCCTGATCTATTGCCTTTAAGGCTGGTCATCAGTGGCTTGCAATATGGAATATTTTCTGTTTGTTCGTAGTTGTGAATGAGTAACTCAAAGGCGTCAGAGTGCTCCACAAAGCCACGTATGAATCTCTTGCTCACTCAAGTTGGATTGTTTCTTATTTTAATCGAGTCGCCTGTTGAGACTCCCTTTTAGTCTGCCGTAATTGCAGTGAATTGTGGCTATTGTGCGCACAAGCCAGAAAACCCAAAGGCAGAGAGGGAGGGTTGGTTAGATATTTTTAAAACTCGTTTCCCCGAAGCCCTGTGGAGTGAAGCGATTTGCAAGCGCCTGGGCCGGGCGGCCGGGGGGACGTTTCCAGGCAGGGCTGAGTGAAGAGGCAGCCGGGGTGCTTGCGCTGTTTGCAGCCTGAAAGGCAGCTGACTCCCTCCCGTGCTGCGGTTATTTATGCTGTTAGCGAGACTCTAAAACGGCTAATGTTGTGGAGGAGGACTGGCAGAATAATATATCTGAGTAAAACGATACAGCCTGCCCAGGTTTATCCAGCTGCTGCATCGAGTTGCAATCAATGTTCAGATAGATCAGAATTTCTATTAAAGAAATACGTGACAATCTGGAGAGTCTCCTGATTAGATCTTAAAATTTGGATATTGCTGTGTTTCATTTAATTACTTCTTTTTTTAATACGGCCACAAAGACCAGACTTCTTTTTCTTTGTATGTGTTTGTAAAAATTCCTTATAGAGAGTTAAAATAGATGCTAATAAAGAATTAAGTACTTAAGAGAGCATTTTAACCACACCTCTCTAGGTGTAAGTACCTGGTAGTACCAGCTGCATGTTAAGGAAGTTGGGGAAGCTTCCGGATCCTTCATGCATGCTTTAACAACGTTGTTTTTCTTTTATAGTGGTTTGTTCCAGATTTACTGCATTCTGTCATATCTTTAAGGAGCACACAGTTCGTGACTATGAATTTTGAACCTGTGGTACTATCAGTTTTAAATTAAAAAGTATTTATGTGTGTATTTTGGTGAGATGGAAAAGACATTGCTTCCACTAAAAGTTCAAGAAATTCAAGGGCAGGCAACAATCAAAAGACTGATTGAAAGATGGCTTATTTTTAGCTTTTTTGTATATGGCTAGTAGTATAGAGCTTTCTCTCTGACATTGATCCAGAAATAGTAAAATTATGTGAACAATAAATAGTCTATAATCAATGCACTAACCTCTTTTTTGGTGATACTTACCTTTCTCTTTACACAAGTGCAAATGAAGGTGTAAATCCTGGCCGAATTAGGTTGTCATTACCGTATACTTATGTCTCTGGCTCCTGTTACTGGACTTCTATGATTACAACAGAACTTAAAATGTATTTAAAGAAACATGGAGAGAAACATATCCTCATGGTTACGAGGACTGGAACAATTCAGCAACATCTGCAGGAAGCCTTTGGGGAAAGCTCTCAGAGCTGTGAAATGCAGGAGCTTCAAGATTTGCTGCTCTTTTACTGTCTCATTGATGCTGCCCTACTCCTTTTTGCTTCCTTGAGAGATCTTTGAGTAGGAAGACGGAAAAAGCAATAGTGGATCCTGTATTTCCACAAGTTAAAAAACATATTATCTGCTGACAAAAGTATGAGACTATTTTTTTTGCCTTGACCTCTGCCTCTGAGAATGAGCCTCTGCTGCCACTTTGTAGGTTGATAATCCTAAAATGCGATGTCATTTCTGCAACGCCCCGTGAACGTCTCCAGAGGGAAGGAAGTTGCCCCTTGCCGTATCTTTCTGCTAACAGTAGCTGTGAGACACGGGYAAAGCCAAACAGTGGTGCATTGAAACCTCTTAATTCTGACACCATGAAAGACGGTGAAAAATTAGCCCCCTTTTTCTTGGTGCGTTGTCTRCCATAGCTTGAATAATGATTCATACTGCTACACAAACACTGTGGCGTGGTAGCGAGYAATTTAAGCCTGGTTTTGCTGTGGGAAAGAGCACATGAAAGAATAAGGGAGATTGCTCATCTCCCGCCCTGTATTGGTTTTTGCTGTCATCGAATGTTCATGTCTCCTAAAGAGAGAGCATATTCCTTCAGGACTGTCCACAGCTGGTTAGGGGGCAGTTTCTTCTGCTATTACTCTTCATCTTGGAAAAATAGGTGGGGAGGGTTTCTTCCCAGGTGCTTTCCAATCTTAATGGCTTGTAGGCAGCTTCAGACAAAGCAGAGAAGAGTGAGCATAAATGAGAAAGCAGAGACAGTCCTGGACACATCTGCCCCAATGTCCATCCCTGATAACTCATCATTTTACCTCTCTCAGCAGTCAGAAGTGCTGAGAAAGCCGTATAGTCAAATATAAGATGTAGTAGGTACAAATGGGCAGACGCCTTTTGCTCCCTGAAGTGCTCTATCTGCACAGATGACTTTTTTTTTGCCTTTTCCCTCGCATTCTTTGGATGTTCCCTCCTCCCTTGCTCCATCTTAGTTTTAATCCTTCTCATCCTTTAAGGGTGTTCTTTTAATTTCCTCCTTTCCTTCTTTTTACCCCATCTACTTTGAAGGCTTCTCTTTCTCATTAAGTCATTTATCCTTTATTAGACCATTTCACGCCATTCCATCCCACTTCCTACTTTCTCTTTTATCCCTTTCTCTTTTTTCTCATGGACTCTTTTCATATCATCCTCTCCTTGTTCAGGCTTCCTGCCTCCCCCTCCTCTTTGCCTTTGTTGTTCTCTCCATGGGACAGGTACATCTCATGAAAAGGTGCTTTGTTCCGAATGTATCTGCCTTGGGGCAGCTATTTAATGAAAAAATCAGCTTTCCATGTTCCTGTCCCTCTGAAGCCATATGCAATAAATGCCAATTACAATTTTACTCAATTAAAATAACCATGTGGTATTTCTTTTTTAGTATTAGTGTCTCCACATTAAAGAAATAGTGCTATGCAGTGTGTGTGTTTTTTTGAAACAAAAAATAAAAATGATGCTTTACTTGTAATCCATATTATATCTCATTATCCAGAATTGTCCCTCACCCTTCTTTTCTGAGTGCATTCCAGCCATCTGTGGAAGGGTCAGCAAAACATAAACATAAAATGCTTGTAAGAAGTGTAGCTCTTTTATAATTGGGGATGAAAACTAACATCCTGCCTGCTTCTGATCCCACTTACACTCTTGTGGCAGGAAAGCTGTTAGAAGGGATGAAAATTGATCAAAAAACCCGGCGGACTTTTCTCTTGATGGCTGTTGTGGTTACTGGGGGAATTTGCAGTTGCGGGGAGAGGGCAGTGGGAGAGAGCTGGAGAAGAGCAGCAGTCTCCGGTGGTTCTAGGAATGCAGAATAGTCTTAACCTTTTGGGTGCTGGTCTCTGTCCTGCCACCAGGAACTGCGATTTTCCTGCATACCGCGTTGTGCTTGTAAGAGGATTAAAAGCTGAAATAAAGGAGATGTTGGTACAGGTAACAGCACTCATTTCCTGAAATGTGGCTGGTTTGGCTATACGAGTAGCTGATCTTTGCCTTCTCGGTGAGGTGCTCCCGCTTAACCTGAAACGCTGCTGTCTTTCATGTGCACTTTTGGTACCAAGCGGTTTCTAGACGCTCGCTGTACAAAAATTAACGTCTCTGTTGTTTTCCCCCAACCGTTTTCTCCATCTCTTCTCTTCCCACTTTATACAGTTTTGTATTGCTGCTTGCGATGCACAATGTAGTGTATATGGCCAGATTTTGGCAGCTGCAGCTGTTCTAATGATTGTTATTGAGATGAGTAAGTTTTAGAAATAAGGATCTTCCTTCCTTCCCCCCCCCCGAATTCTGTTACCATTATTAGATGATATTTTAAAAGTCAGATTTTACCAGACAAAAATCAAATTTGGAATTGCAGATTTCTCAAAAGAGATTAATGATATAAAGGAATTATTGAAAGCAGTTAGAGAAACTGTGTTCTCAGTAGTGTTTCATGCTCAGATAGTCCCATTAGATAAAGTATTTTTGTTCAAGAGGTGACAGGCAGTCAGCAAGTAGGACTTCAGCAGCATCGCTGCATGTAGAAAGATTGATTGCTTTTTGCATAAGTGGAAGGATCACAATATTAGGGTGGCACCAGGATATGATTGCAACAATGGTGACACATCTGTGTCTACTTGTGAGATGAGTGATTTACTGATGGACTGTGGATAAATAGAATTTAGGTGCACTGAGAAAAACAGCATTTTAGCCAGTGCTTTAAAGCTTTTACTCAAGTTGCTGCTGGTTTGRTGACTCCGTGTTTCCCACAGTTCATGCAAGTGAGGTCAACCCTCAGAGTCTTTCAGGAGGGAAACAGCTATGCCTCTCCTCGGAGAAATCTCRGTAGTTGTTTTTGCTCGGCACACGAGTCGACAGCCCTGGTCCCAGCACTCTTGCCTGGTCATCAGCAGTATCTGAGAAGGCCTGATGTGCCTTCCTGCCTACTCTGGGGTGTGAGATACCCTTGGCTTCATACCCTCAAAGCACTGCAAGCCGCCCTCTCATTGCGCTGGGGTCATTTGCAAAGGACTTGAGTGGGTCGCTTGGAAGGAATTAACGTAACCTGGAGCAGGGCGACGTGCTAGGCACGTCTGTGGGGAGGTGCGGATCCAAGGATCTCTTTCAAGGGCCCTAGAAGCAAGGCTGGGACCAGGCTACTTCAAAGGAAAGAAACCGTGAGCGGCATAGTTGTGAGGTGCTCTGCAATGTGGTCAAGAAAAGAAAAAAGCAAACAGAATCCCTCTTTGAAGAAAATCATAAAACCAGGGTAGATGCTGCTCTTGTGTCCTAGAACAGAAGTTGTTCTTAGATGCTTTTGTCCTTCCCTTGTTATCAGGCTTTTACTCCTTTTTTTTTCTTTTGTTTTTTTCTCATCCTTCACCATTCATTCCTCAGTGTTTTCTAATTCTCTTGTATGCTAGTGGGAAACATTTTTGACATGTGTTAGTGGTTGTCTCTACAAATTTGCCACTACACTTTGTTTTTTCCTTTCCTAGTTGTTTGCATTTTTAAGGGATTTCACTGCCTCAAGGCTAGTATTTCCTTGAAAGAAAAAGAAAAAAGAAAGAAAGAAAAAGGAAAGAAAAGGAAAGGAAATATCTAAGTTATTTTTCTTAAARGGCAAGGAATATAACTTTCCACTTAATAAAAATATGTATTTTAATCTTGTGTCATTTGAGAAACATGTGAACATTTTGTTTGTAATTATATATTCAACTTAKCCGTCCATATTTCTTAACCATATGTTTGGTATGTCATTATTACATTTATGCTGCAAAAATATACTGTAACAGAACAATGTGAATTACCCAGACTATATTAAGATTTAGAAGCAAGCACACAAATTAAAGAAAGGAAAAAAATTGGTGTAGGTTTCACATCTAGGATTATGATCATTTAAATCTCTATTCACCTCTAATTTTTTAATTACGAATTACTTTTTTTTTTTTTTTTTTTTAACTGAGTGTCTGCAGAGGAAATACACTGACTGTAGAAGAAACTGCTTTGTAAAAGAAACACCCTCCAAGGAAGTAATTTCCATTTCCATTCATTAATATAACACTCTGAACTGATTAATGAGATCAATATAATTTTTATTTCAGAAGTAATGGCTTGAATTATCTTTTTTCAGAATTGTTCATATTTTACTTGGCTGTTTATTTTCTATTACATTACTTTCCAGATTTATGGAAAGTACTTGTAATTATCATACACTTCATTTGATGCAATGAATATACATTTACTAGACAGCCTTATGCTTTGTCTCACATTTGCTTTTGCAGTTGAAGACCAATTTCATTTCTGCATTAATGCACATAGTTGATTATTCAGGTTTGGGGTGTGTTCTTGAGTTTTGGGGGTCTTTTTTTGARCTACTGTTAAGTAAGTTTTGTGTTTGTGTTGTAGGCATGCGCAATGCAGTTCTAAGTCTGTGATTCTATGCATTACAAGTCTGGAACAAACTCTCGTTAGCCATGTAGCTCTGAAGATGACAACATGCCATTGCACCTTATATCTGCAATTTAATTTTATATAATCATTTCCAGATCAATAGCCAGTAGTTGTTAATAGAGAAGTAAGATATTTATGGAAGTTTTTCCACACTGATGATTGAAATTTCCATTTTGCCTCTGTCCTGCGGACAGAAAGAACAAGAAAAGTGAATTTTTCTGCCTGGGCTTTTGTGTTTATGTGCCATGGAGATAGCAGCTGTTAACAAACTTTGAATAGATAGGTAGAATCTGCAAAGAAGGAAGTATCTCATTTATAGCCAGCACTTTCTTTTTATCTGAACCGGTGATTTCAAAACCTCACTACAGGATTGCTTTTCCTCTTGCAAACAATAAACATGCCACATCCTTAAAATGCATAGTGTGAGACATAGCTATAATTGCTAAGTTTTGTTGACCAGAATAAGTGATTTGAAGAAAGCTTAGCACCCTTCTCCCTAAGGAGATGTAAATTATCTTAGGCAACAGCAGGAACAGTAACTTCTTGCTTGAGTTCTAGTAGATAGCAAGGACATTCATCAAGTAATAATAAAATGTACTTTTCCTGACATATATTTATACTTCTATTAATAAATTTTTATACATATGCATGAATACCTAGAGTATTAGTGCAGAGTATTCAAACATATTCCAAGAACTGTAACAGTGCTGCAAATATTATCCATGATGTGAGTTGTTCTCTTTTTTTTCTGTAAGTGCAGATGCTTTTCCTAGAGCCACATGCTCCTCAGGTCTCATCATGTTCCTATGTGAGGGCAAAAAAATAACAAGTCAACAAGAATCCTCTTGCTGTCATAGCCATGAGACTAAACCTAGCTGCTGTCTTGCATCTCATTTTTTGAGGTTTGCTTTTCAAATAAGTTTTTATTTGCTCATTAATGATTTTTTGATTTCTATCTTTCCCTAACCCTGGCAAAAAGATAAATGAATAAAGATAGAAGAATGGTAGATGTGGTTAATCTCAGCCCTTAATGAGATGGCCTTTAGCAATTAACTGATAGACACTGAAGATACTTTTTACAGCTGAGCAAAACCCCATCCCCAGCAGATGTCAAATTTGCTGCTCCCTCTCATTCTATAGGCATTAAAAAAAAAGAGAGAGAGMGCGAGAGAGAGACTCAAAATACATCTCTTTAGACATTCAGTGAAAGTTGTTTCTGATCTAGAAGAGAAAGATACCACCTGAGATGAGGACTTTCATGGCATTATGCCAGTAACCAGAATTTGCCTAGTTTTGTCAGGAAGAAAATATCGAAAAGCTTATTGAGACTGCTGCTATTAGCACAAAACATTAACATTGGACATGAAACGCCTGAGCATTAACTCTGAGAGTAGTAAATCTGACATCTCTGCTTATGTTAAGGAAAAAGCTGTACGAAGTACAAATGCAGCTTGGAATATCTGGGSAGTTTATCATGTAAGGGCTATTGTACATCCCCATCATACATACACCTGGCAAGCCCACTCAACTTTGACAGCTGATACTATGAAAACTGATGTAAGATCAGCAGTGTAATAACTATGAAATGGAAAACCAGGTTGGCATAAGCAGTAGCTATGACTCATCAAACCTTCCTCCTTTCTTGGGCTAGGCTAGAGAAGAGCCACCATGATCTCTCGCTTTGGTATTGTGAAGCATTTATTTTGGTGGCCCAAGCAATGGATTTTCATCCTTCTCTGTAGTAGCTGCATGAGGAATATTCAGCAGTGTCTGCCTAGACCATTTTTGGGTGAAAATAACCTAAGCTAGAGWGTGGAATGTGAATAGTCTCAAAATAGGAATCATCTCTCTGAAAAACATCATGTGTTACATTTTTCTACAACTTTATGTTGCAGAGACATGCAATGAACAATCATCAATTGAGCTTTACCTGAAGAAGCTATGATGGTCCTACTGGAAAGACACAGTGAAGTTTGAGTGTACTGACGTAGGAATCAGCAATCACATGTTAGGTTTCCCAAAAAGAAAAATTTGAAAGAACAGCAAGTGGCTTATCACCACACTGATATTCCACGGTTAGGGAATATCAGAGATAAATCTGTAAACCCAAGATCAACGTCAAGTCTCTGAGCTTGAATGAAGTATGGGATCCAGGGGCATTACTGGATGCCATTATATCCTTTCCCACCAGTTCCACTGATCCCCCGGCTACTGTCAGAGCTAGTCAAAACCAGGATGCACTCATCCGTGTAGCTGGCTGTTCGCCAAGGCAGACTTGTTGCATGCCAGGAGCCACATCCAGCTGGGTTCAAGAGTAAGTACATCCTTTGCCTTTCTTAGGATCAGAGCTTAAGTTTTTCTTGTGTCCAGACTCCTACCATATCGAGGTCTGGCTGCTGGCCAGGGAAGCACTTGCAAGAGAAATTACTCCTTGTTGTTTCAAGAAGTCCTGTACAGTTGGAAAAGGTTCTGAATGTATGTTGCTGAGCGTGATCTGAAACCAGATAAGAACCTTGGTACCTTGGTAGTTGGCTATTTGATGCTTAGCTACCCGCCACTTTCTTCACTCACTGGTTATCGTTCAAAACACTAGACTTAGCTGATCTCTGAACTCCAAGCTGCAGTGTTACACAGTCGCCACTGATAATGTCGTGCGTAGTCGTCTCTTACTTGACTACTTCCAGAGAGCAGGCTTCACTGTCTGTACCGCAGTGACCGCTCCAATTCAAGGCTGGGATGCTCCATCTTTTACATCTTCCTCAAAATGACATTTTCCCCCAAAACAACATAAGCAGCAAGGTGAGCGAGCTCGAGCTACTCAAAACAGAGCACCTGTTGTTCTAGCTGAAGAAACTTGTTTTAGTGGATAATGTGCACTGTTTGCAGACATGTCTGTCTAACTCCCTGTTTTTTTTCTGAAAACTGTTAGGAGTTCAAAATCTTTTGCCTGTTTTCAATAGCTTTTGCTATCCAAAGTAAGATTACTGGAATAGAGCAATCTGCATATATTTGTCCGGTGCTGTGCACTGTTTATAGCTGCTAGGTTAGATGCTCTATTTTAAAGATCAGTCTTACAAGTTCTGTGAGGAGGCTGATATTCCTTGTTCATACCATGCTGGTAAAATTTTTCTTCTCGCTACAGTTTGTGACAGCCACACTGACACATACTTAAAAAAAAGAGACAGTTACTTCCTCTGTAGTGACTGGTTCTTCGAGCTGATAATGGCAGCGTGGATCTTCCATTCCAGAAAACAAGAAATCTGGAGCTGCTACCAAGAAAATATTTCAAGCTTATTTGTGTGAGATGTACCTGATCTTTTATGTGATGCATACAATGCGTGGAAAAAATARGTTACAGCAGAGGAAACAATAATTTCATAGTAATATTCTGTTTCTTCTTAAATGTGTTAGTAGCCATTTGTGAAACTTCTCTGGATTTCCAGATTGCCTTGAGAGTATATAGTATGTAACATGCTCTGAGGCCCATATATGTCACAATTCATTTGAAAGTCTTCACCCGAAACCTTACTGAGAGCCAGAAAATATTTTGGAAATTAGGTTTGTATTTTGTGTTATTGCAGAAAAATACTATGATGCAAGAATTTTATTTTGTAACTGTTGCACTGATCTTTAGCTCTTTACCGCTGTTGGGTCTCTCACTGGTATTTAGATATTTGAAAAATC
The DNA here is from genome assembly GCF_003343005.1 of Rhea americana. Lineage (NCBI taxonomy): Eukaryota > Metazoa > Chordata > Aves > Rheiformes > Rheidae > Rhea > Rhea americana. Next base: position 2,491,758 of record NW_028186468.1, on the reverse strand, counting down.
TTTGAGGCTATCTAGAAAGTCTTGTTTTTGCTTTCTAAGGCTTGTTCTAGAAAGTAGCAAGGCAGTTTGATTCAATGATTGTTATTAAATCATAACTACTTAAATGTATAAGTAGAAAATAAAAAACAGGAAGACTCAGGACCAAAAAGTATCTGTTTAAAAACAGGTGTTCACACATACAGGGCTTTGTGCTGTTTTTATTACAAATACAGGCTCCGCAATTCATCAGTGCTTCTGTTCTGTTGATAATCTGTCTGCTTGGTGTTGTAAATAGCTTACACTTGCTGACAGCTATTTAGACTTTCAGCTTTCAGAAATGCTACTAATTGTCCATATTTGTGACTTCTAAAAGCATTTACTTTCTTCTGAGGTATTTTTTGCAGCTAATGTGCCTTAAAGTCTTCACTGTTTGTTTGTGTTTATTCTTTTAAAAATGTGTATTTCCAAAGTGTGAATCTCTCTTCAACAGATTTAATTCACCTGAGACTATAAAGCAGCCTAGTAAATTTACAGTATGCTTTTGCTGTAAATGTTACCTTATTTGTGATGTTGGCCTATTCTCCTGGAAGAGAGAACATTCTCCTGGGACCCTGCACATAACCTGCGAAACCTTGCACTTTGGGGAAGGGGGTTTCACGCTTACATCTGCACAAAGCCAGAGGAATTGGRCTGTAGGGAGTTCAGCAGGAGCAGCTGCAGTGCATTGCACATACCTCCCCCTCGACAGGCAGTCTAGGTGGAAAAGTGGAGGAAACTGGACCCATATCAGAGTGAAGCTGGTACTCTGCAAAYACCCTTCTGTTTTCAGCTTTGGCGGCAGCATGGGATGCCCCTCAGCCGAACGCACAGGGTGCCCTTTCTCTTGCTGTCCAGGGACACGTTTGGTCTGGGTATTCTTCATCATAAATTCCATCCAAGAGGAGAGAACCTTGATCCACCTCTCCCATATCTGCTCGGGTTTCATCTGTAGAACATTTGTCATTTTGAGGTCAGTGAAGAGCTTTCAATGGTTAGTTGCTCACTGCGACCCACTGGGGGTTCGAGGGGGTACTCCCCAGTTTGGAAGGCGTTCTCCCCAGTTTGGAAGGCTGGAGCACTTGATGAACAAAGGTTCTTGTTTGCTTGGGATCGCGCGGCAAGCCCCTTGCTGTGCCAAGAATAAAAAGAGATTTCCTGACTTCCTCTGCTGTGGTCTTACCACTAGACAATCCTCCCTCCTGAAATGTTTGTTTTTAGCCCCCGGTAGTAGTTATAAAAGCGTGTTAAATATCAGACTTCTCAGTCTGAGACCATCTGTTTCCCTCCTAATCACACGCCGCCCCCACGCTTTGGTTGCTTGTCATCGCTGTTAGGATTACAGCTGAAGACCAAAAGAGAGGCATTTTCCCATATGATAGTTTAACCAGAAGACGGACCAAGGGAGCGCGTTCAGGGGAAGGCGGTGTGATTAGGCTAGAAATAGAGGGGTGTTTCCCTGGGACGGGAAGGAAGGCGGCTTTCAGGGACTTCAGTCAATCATCTCCTCTGTGGCTGCGTAATATCTTATCACCCTTGACTGTTGCTTAGCTTTCTTTATAAACCAGCAGTGCTATGCAGTAAGCAAACTGGCTTTTTCTAAATGCATACTGAGAAACCCTTGTGCCTCATTTGTTATTGGTGAAATGGCAGCTGTTAGGTGTAAAGAGAATTTACCTGTTTTGTGCAAATAAATCAGTTAAATTCTGTCCATGCAGAAAGTAGATTACTATTAGGAGAGTTCAGATTTTTTTAAACTAAATAAAAATGTAGAGTTTTTCATTCTACCAGAAGGCATAGAAGTCTAATGAATGATTTTATTTAGCCTTTACTTACTTCAGAAAAAAATGCAGTCTCTCTTGCTACATCAATTGCCTAGAAGGCAGCTGCATCCAGGAACTCAACCTGCCTTCTCAGCCAGTATGTATGGGATTTCCTTACTTCTCATTGTACTGTGGTGGTGATTTACTTTGTATTTTTTTTTTGCCATTTTTTCAAAAATATCTTTTAGCTCTGCTCTTTTGGGGTCTTTACACATGTATTACCTAGTTGGCTATTTAAATCAAAGAGTGTAGTTGTGAGCTGTGATTTCTGAATCCTTTATCTGTTCTGTCAGTATTTATCTGAGAACTACAGCAGTTTTAGTAAAAGGGAAAGCTTGCGGCGGCATGGATCAGCCACACTTTTTAAAGGATGTTGGTTCAGGGAAGAGCAGTAAAGTTTAGCTAGAAACTAGTGTGGAAAATCACCTGTTGAGCAATAACACCACTTGGACATAATGAAAATCTAAGCAAGAAAAGACAAGAACTAGTTGTTTATGAAAATATACCTGGAATTTAAATCTAAGAAAGAATGTTTTTCACAATTTTCTGTGTTTTATAGTTTTGTTTTTTTTTCCAATACTTTTGAAATTTCCCCCCCAACTAATTTTTTGCTTACTGTTGAACAGAATCGTGTGTTGTGGCTAGTTATACTACGGTCTTTTTAAGCTCCTCAGCGTACTGTCGTCCTTCACAGCGTTTGCAGAGTAAACATGTGAATCACGCTTGAATCATGCACTGTGCCCACTGATACCTCTGGGATTGCTGTAGATTTAGTTCAATTTCTAGGTATGAACGTTTTGTTGATAAGTTAAGATGAATTGAGACAGTCAAACCGAACGGTAGCTTTTGTTTCAGCTGTTAGCAATTCAAAGTTTATGTTTGATTTGAGAGTTAATGAGTCTGTCTTACTTCTGACAAGGGAAAGCAGTTTTACTGGAAACCCAGAACATCTTTTAAGAAATCTTTTGCAATGGGTTTGTTCTTTTGATTGATATCTAACTACGCTTGATTGTCATTAGAATAGAAAATATCATACTAAAATGAAGATTTTTAAAAAAACACAAGGAGGAAGAGCAAAGTTCTAATTCACCTGTAAGCCTAAAAAGCTTATTTAAAGTCATTAGAGAACAATAGTTCCTCAGTTTGCTCTTGTGGGGGCCTCCGCCTCTTATGCTTTTCTTTTCCCTGACATTATTAAGAAAAAAAAAAGGTATTTAAAAGCTATTTAGGAAGCTTAGCTCCTTATTATTTTCTTCACTTTCATGTTCTGACTATCTTTTATACTTGATAATAGATCAATTAATTGATACGGAGACAAAAATTCTTCTGGTRTCCCGCTGCTTTATTTCTCTTTTGATCTTAGGCCTTAACTATGGTCCATCAATATTTTTACCTTTAACTCTAGAGGCCAAGAGTAGGCTTGTTTTTTAARAAAAGAGGCAATAAAAGAAGCATATCACTTCTGCCTTTTCCATAAAAGTTTGATCAGTGTGAATTTCTAATAAAAATGTGTTTGCTCTCTCACTTTTATTAGAATTTTTCTCTCTGCCATTGCATTTTGCATCTCTTACGTGTATTATTCATTCAGCCTCTTTTTTTGTGCAGTTCTAGCACTTTTTTCCCATGGTTTCCTTTTCGTCTCACTGCCCTTGTTCTTTTTTCATTTCCTCCAAAGCAGAACGTGCATCCCTCTTATCTGAGTCATTTCAAATCTGATGAAACAAACTCACCTGTTTGTGTTCAGAAGTTTTATATTGTGTTTTCCCATTCCTAGCTTATCGTCTACTGGTTTTATTAGTGTGGCCTTGTGTTCCCAGGCAAGGCTGAGCAGGCAGAAGTTAATCCAGGCTTTCATCACTCGTAATGAACTAGCTGTGGGGTCTCCAAACTACCTTTGGGTTTGTACAAGAGAGAACATTAGCTTCAACGAGTCCTTGACAAAATTCAGTTAACTTAATGAGAGAAGAATTTCCCCGTGACTCTTACAAATGAGGAAAATCTAGTGGTTTTCTCCTCCTTTTGTGGATGTCACATGTCAGTAAAAGACTTAGTAGTTAAAGATCCTTTAGACACAGTTTTGTTTACTGGGAAGAATGGCAGTTTTTTGCAGCACTAGTGTCAGCTGTAAGCATTACATAATAATTAATTATGAAGGGTTTTTTTCAGGTTAAGATTTTTGAAATCCTTTTTCTTTTTAAACCTSTGCAGTAGTAAATGTGCTACTGCCTAAATAGCTTTGACAAATTGTTTTTCTTGGAAGTCTTCAGAAATAAAATCGGAAAACAAAACCCCATAAAGTTGTAGCTCACTTTGTAKTTAGTATTTTGGGTAGGAACCAAAATTATCCAATACTTGAAAAGTCTAGAAAATCTATTAAGAAGTCGTACATCAATCTTTGCAATCCATACTGCACTTGTTAAAGATATGGTATAAAATGGGCACATACATTAAAAGACTGTCATTTTGCCTGAATTGGTATTATAGAATTTACTTAAATTATAARCTGAGTTATGATACTTTTTAACCTTCATTTATTTGCAAATTTCAATTTTTGCAGTCAATATTATGTGAACGTCTCTATTTCTTATAACCATAAGATGGTGGATGAGCAAAGCAGAAAATGTGATAACCCTACATTATTTTACTTGTGTTTTACAGGCAGCTGCTAGCTGTGTGCTGGAGGTTTTTCAGATAAATTCTGAGTCCTCTGTCAGCAGTTTGGAAAGCTGAATTTTTCTTCCCACCACAAAGTCTGTTAGCTGGGCTCTATAATCCAGGCTTCCCTGGGTTTTGTTTTGTTTGAATGCAAACTGGAATTCACTGGCTCAAAAAYGAGCCTTCAGTTTGTGAACTGAAATGGACTTTACCTCACTGCTACTTCTAACCGTAGAAGAAGGGTGATCTGATTTATGATGAGGCAAAAATATTCTGAATGGAAACAGCGTGATTTTAAGTGGAGCCTGTGGAGCAGGTGACCCCCAGCCCTGGGGAGCCTCCCCCCGGGAGACTGCTGTCCTCTGGCGAAAAAACGGGACTTGGAGTCCTGCAAAACACGCGAATCGCCCGGTGAGGCCGACGGGCCGGGACCATGCCAGCAGAGGTTGTATTACAATATTTTGAATGCCAAGCTGAATTTCATCTCTGTGTCCTGAGTGGACACATATCACCATATGATAGTATCTTTTTTTCCCAATTTGATCTCCAGGTGAATTGCTGGAAATAAGTGAATGATGTTTTACCGTTTGAGGGTTCTGTGTGATTTCACAGCCCTCGGGCCCTTAAATGAGCGTAGAAATAACATGTATTAGTATCTCTCCTAACTACTGTATGGGTTAGTTGGGAAGGCGGGAGCGGGGGGTTACGTACTCTGACAGCAGGCTCCGAAGTCCACGTGTTTGGYTCCAGTTCATTCTCTACACGTAGTCACCGTCCTGTGGTTTTTTGGACAGGCTTTGTGTTATCTTTTCCTTTTCTTCTTTTTTAAAGCAAGATGATAAGTGTATTACCCCAGCAGGTTAAATTTCAGTTTATTTTAGCTATGTTTCTGTAGTTCTCTTTTTTCATCTTTCTTCTTAAATCCCTCTGGGGATTAAGAGGCCACTTTTAGGAAGACTGTTTGTTGAACTAGTTTCACTCTGGCTGTTCTCACTGAAGCTAAAATATTTATCTCTGTTTCAGCTCTGATAAGGTGATTAAGCCATCCTCAACTCAGTCCAAAACCTGCAAGGTTTCAGTTTATTTTGTTACTTTAAATGTCTGCCCCGTGGATGAGAATGTCAGCATCAGTTTTCCTTGATCCAGGTGAATTTGTTCTGCCAAACTGGCTCTTTCACCCCAGGTGCTTTCGTAATTACCTTTCTTTAGCCAGTCTCTTATAGCTGCATCCACAGATAAGAAGACACCATTTTACTGTCTTTAAATTAYGCAGATTTTGACTGTTGCAATATCGAGTGCTTGTTCCATGTATATCGAAGGGGTTAACGGAGCRGTTGCAGGCTGGATGCGGGTATGCCAGAATGCTTTGAGAATCGATTCTGGCTAATGGAAAAAACGTTTTAAAAATGGGCCGGTTCAGTTCTCACAGCAAACAGCGCAGAGTGGAAACAGCATTTAATAAAACCTTTTAGAAGTAAATCCTCCTGATTTTTCTTTTCACTGCAATCTGCGGAAGAAATGCTAGTGTTCTTCACAATGGAAAGTATTTTTCCTGCAATTATTTGCCTTACTTCATTAGGTATTAAGAAAAGTTATTTATGTCTCTGGACAAAAATACTTGAAAAATGTGGTCTGTTTCTGATGGCCTCTAAGGTTTAAGTTTTATTGACTTGCACATCTTTGTTTTAAATGGCAAGTTGAAGAAAAATAACCAGCCTGAAGATTTGAACTGCCCCTGTCTAGTTCCTAGTAAACTGAAACAATTTTAGCTATCTACATTATCTTCTTTTACAAAGATAAATACTGCAAATGAAAATCTCCATCACAGTTGGATCCACGGGAGATGTTGCATCTGATGATTTATCTACATGTGTGTCACCTSCACTTTAAAAATTAAGGCAATTATAAGATTGGTGGACTAACCTGTTACCTGTGAAAATAATATGTGATTACATTTGTGTCAGTCGCTACTTTTGTTTTGCTTTTAATATATAGTTGTTGGGACTTACAGTAGTATTTACATTGCAAATTCAGATGACTTTATACAGATTTAATTTTTTTCTATTGATAAACCTCACTGAATAATGTAGGTTTTATTTCAGATTGGAGAATTGGCATGATTTTAAACTGCAGGGCATATTCGTTGTGAACCATGAACAGTCTGTATGAAACCTGAAAAAGATTTGTGAAAGCAGCCTATAATAAAAATCACACATGCTTCATAAAACACTACTTGATAGATATCACTTGCACCATTAGGAACTAAACGACAAAGGATGTAATTTCAGTTCTGGCATGCAATATTAATCGAAAGCCTTTAAAGCATCTTGCTGATGGGAACTATGACAACATGACATTGAAGAATTACAGACTAGGGACATCTATCTTAATCAGATTTTCAAAGTAAATGCCATAAAATAGAAAGTTATTTTATCTTCACAGGGTCACATATCACATATAGCATATAGTTTTTAAGCTTGTTTGCTCTAAAACTATCAGGGACAAAAAATTTGGCCTTTYAAGTAATTTTTGAAGTTCAGTTCATGTACATTACAAAGGTTTTTGTGAAAAACATATTTGATAGCTTTAGCAAAAAAAAGTTAGGAACGGAAGGTTTATGTTTGGTACAGTAAGATTTCTAAAACCTTATGAAAGACTGAATTCTAGAACATACCCAACTATGCAAAGTTGTGATCAATGTGAATTTGTTGGGGAGGATACTTTGCTAAAGGGATGTGAAATGGAAATACAATGTAAGAGGTATACTTTTAACTTGAAGTAACACTTCTGTAAATAGCACATCAGAACAATTTAACTGAAAGACTTTGGTAAAAACTGATTTTCTTCTTTTCCTAAAGACTGTTTTTTTTTT
>NW_028186468.1:2424614-2484312 GCF_003343005.1 Rhea americana | reverse complement strand
TATTTAATCCAAAAAGGACTACTTCCTTATATCATATGATACAGGAAATTATCAACATGTTCTTTGTGGTTTAAAATACCAGTGTTACATGTTAGGGACTATCCTACCCCCTCCAGGGAACTCCTGCTGCTCCTCTCCTCTCACAGTCTGGAAGATCTTAGTCAGATACTTACCACATGTGTACCGTGAGATCCTCTTGAGTTTCTCCACAACCAAAGAAGTCCCTCTTTCCTTTTAGAGGATGGAATTCTTTCTTTTTTCTTCACATAATAAAATAATGGTTAGATTTAAAGCAAAATGTGTAATGTGAATAACAAAGTTCAAGTTTCCTTTATAATTCCTACCAAACTTAGGACACACAAATAAGGCAGTGCAATCTTTCAGAGCATATCCTGCAGTTAAATTCACTGGTAGTTGCTCATTCCTGGGTAGTTTGACAGGTTGTCAGACCCTGCAGGCAGTGCACTGATGAGGAGACAAACATTGGCCCACTTTGATCAAGCTGCTTGTATGATTTTTTCCCATTTTATATTATAATAGTATATACACTCATACACAAGCTAAAGATGCATAACTTGATCAAAGTGTCCTTGTCGCTTCTCTACATTTTTGTCACCACATAGAAGCACCAAACAGAAGCAAGTACATCAAGAAAAAGTGAGCAACAGCAGCGGTTAATTTTCTTTTCTTCAGTATATCCATTAACTGTAAAGTAAGCAGAAAAAGATAGTGCAGGCTGAGAGCAAAAGGGAGTGAAGGGGCTCTCCCACAGTGGTAGCCACAGTGTCACCTGCTTCCTTGGTCGGAGCATAGGGTTCAGGTCCTKAAAGCAGTTGGCAGGGCAAAGCCAATTTGCGTATTGATAAAATTAAAAAGTGTTTGTTTACCACAAAATAAGCACATACTGCAMGTTATCTTGTATTGCCACTATAGCTTGTAGTAAATGACCAGAAAATGAAAGAAACAGTCTTAAACCCCCTGGCAGAAGTACACAGAGGCAACGGCYCATTCAGGGGAAAAATGGCTCATTCAAAGGCCTTCCTACGAACAAATGAAYGTTTAAATAGGGAGTTTAAAACTCTAAATTTTATTTTTGCTTTCATTAAATACAGCATCTCATGGAAGATGCTCCCACTTGCAGAGTGAACAGTTTTACTTTAGGAAGCCCTGGCCGTAGCAGTGCAGTAGCYGCTCCTAGCCCACGGGAAGCAGGGACTTCGCTGCCTTGGGGACCTCGAGGAATAATTAAGCCGTAAGACCCACTGTGTTCTCTTTGCCGAGATTTTCAAGTTAGATCCCCCTTCAGTACTTCAGAAAGTGCTCACAATACTTTCAGGGATGTGTCCTTGTGTCAGTTAAGTAAAGTTTTGAGTCCATCAGAGTTACTTAATCATGAAATCAAACCAGCTCTTGTGGAAATTACTTTTGATCGCTAGCAACAAGGGGCAGGATTCAGACCAGTGACCTGGAAATGAAGGGTTATCTTTTTTGTTATCATTCTTCTAAGATGTTCAGTCTACTCCAAGCACCTGCTTGGAAGGAGCTCTTCTAAAGATTGAGGAAAGAAAGGAGAAACCCGATTAGAAAGAATTAAGACTCTCACAGACATAGATACTCGAATAGGTTGTATTCCCATTTAAAAATGTTTATATCCTAATGGAAGTCTTTGCTTTTGTGTTTGTCATGGAAACTCAACTTTAATGTTAGTTATACGCTATATAAAAGACTAATCCTTATCAAATGGAAATCGCCTCTTTTTCCTAGATGAGTAGCTAGCTGATAGGCCGCAATGATCTGTCTGTTATGCAAAACTATCACTTAAAATGCAACAAATTACTTTTCTTCCTGGACCCTCGGTCATCTTTTCTCCTTTTGAATTAACCCCTCTCTCCGAAACTGCAGTTGTTATTGTAAATGTCTCTGCCTATCCCCTCACCTTTTACTCTCGCGTAGGCATTTTTCTGTGTTCTTTCATATGCTATTCAAATTCAGTAACAGTTAAATGATAAAATTAATTAAATGTAAATTAGTTTTTGAAAAAGAAAAGAGAAAAAGGTTTTGTGAAAGGCTACAGCATGCATATAATTTACCTCTACAATTRGAATGGCTGCATTGCTTCACAATCATTCCCTAGGGTAAATAACAATTTAAATATGCTGTGAAAAACTAGTAAAACTATAGTAAGACAGCTCTCTACCCAATTTCTTATGGTATTTTCAAGTTCTGTAYCTGTGTTGACATGTTTAATTATCTGATGCTGACTTACACAGCAAAGGGCCTCAGAAAGGTGGCGGTGGTTGTTGTAACAGGACAACTGGAATGCATGGGAAGGAAGCTTGTGATAATAATAAATAGTGTGCAGTTGGGGCCCTGAGCAAGTTCTAGCACTGTTGATTGCTTCAGTAWCCAAGGGAGGAAGAACTGATTCATTTGGGGATTCACGTTCCCCCAAGAGCTGATTGCCGGCACGGCAGGAGGAGTTACGGGATCTTTCTTCTGGCTGTTGTGGTACGTGCACAACTATCTTCACCAGCGCAGGAGTAGCTGCTGAGCCCATGAAAGATGTATTGGTGTCATGGTCCAGGAATCACTGAAACGCCTTCTGTCTTTGTTAAGTCCTTATTTATGAAATCAAGGATACAGTGCTTTTCTGCCTGTGACACTGATTTCTCCTGCAACTTATGTGAAATGCTTAACATCAGTGTTTCAGTTTCCCTACAGATGAAATGAGATTTAATTTCATAATATCACAGTAATGTTGAGAAGCTTAGTTATTACACAGGATTGTGGTAATTTTCTATGGAAGTTGTTAAAAAAAGAATCTGAAAGCAGTTCTTTAGCTATTAACTCCTTAAGAGAGGAGTAAAGAAAGTGAATCAAACTCAGGCTTAAATATAGCCTCCAAAACATGACTGTTGTGATGATTATATCTTCCTCACAAATCAGTGGTGTAAGATTGAAGTTTCTTTTAGAAATTGCTTGGCAATCAAAAGACCTGTGAATTAAGAAAATCAGGTGAGCTGAAGGAAAGATTGAAAGAGCAGCCATTAGCAGTGTCTCATTCAGAGTGATGGTATAGGGATGAAGAAATTTAGAGGACCACAGGTTTTAGCTCAATTGCTTTATAGAAAATCTAATCTTGCTAGACTTGATTGGATCCAGTTACTATGCCAACATTCATATCTACCTGTAACTCTTCTTACACAGTTAGAAAAAGATATGAATTATTCCAGTATTTTCAGGCATTTCTGATTTTGTGTAGGCTGTAGTTTTGCTGTCAATTTAAGCTGCATTTGGACACTAAAGAATGGCACCTGGCAGCATGTTCTGGAGAGAGGTGAGCGGATCTTGTTATACAAACTTTATAAAGTTGTATTTGTCATCCTCTTCTACTTCTCTTTTACCACACACCTTACAGTCATAAGCTCATCCCCTGACCTTTAATTTATTTTATATGTTRTTCTATAGTTTTAGCGTCAGTAATGTTTATATGTGGTAGGGCAGAAGGGCTTTGCAGGTTGATAGCAAATATGTGGGGCAATAATCTGAATCCAAAATGATGGACAAGAGTAGCTGGGCAATGGTGTGAAGAAYACAGTCTCCTTCCTCTAGCGTGTTACCCATGTACTCACTATAGCTCTGTGTTTATTTTGGGAGTTCATAAGCATCCTTCACTGATCCTTTACCATGCCACTTGCTCAAGTGTGTGCGATGGTCCATCGTCTGCCTGGGACAAGTCTGCAGGCCTGGGTGGCATGGTGGTCCCCTTGCTCAGACCTGCTTGCGGGCAAGCAAACAGTGTTACTTTTGCTGCTCAAGATTGCTTCTAAGAGAGAATGTACTGAAGGGAGGGTATATTTGTACTGAAATTGTAACAAGACAGAAATTAGAAGATTTATTGGCAACTGAGATTTCAAATGAGTTGAGAGATTAAGAAGAGAGATGGCAGAATCACGTTGTAGATTATAGGAACTGCAGAGGTGATCAAAGCAACGCCATTCATCAGGGCTAGGCAGGTCAGACAGTCAAAAAGGGAGCAACACAGAAAGGAAGATCAGGTCCCTAAGACAATTTTAATTGATTCATTTATCTCATTAAAGATAAATAAATAAATAAATAGGACTTAATTTTGCTTGTAAATTTTTCCTGTAATGTAAGTAGTAATTTTTACACGCACATGTGTATATATAGACACATATGCACAGTATATATTTTTATATATAATATAGGGCCACAGTTAATTCTGCACCAGCTGAAAAATAGCCTTAATTTAACTCAGATAAAATTTTAAGTAGCCATGAAAAAAAAAAAAAAAAAAACACTTTGCTAGTATTAGCCTGTTGAATTATCCTGTAGCTGGCTTTTTAAAATTTGCCTTAAAGCCCCTGATAGTGATTCTAATTATATGCAGTGACACACATTGGTGTTGGTAAAGACAAAGCTGATCAGTTGTTTCCTCCCCGAATGATATTTTTTCATGAATGTTTTAGGRTTTTGTTTGGGTTTTTTTGTTGTTGTTGTTGTTTGTGCTTTTAACTTGGTGAAAACGTTATGGACTATTTAAAYGCTGCCACTGTTTCAGTGCCAGATTGGGCATTGCTGTCTTTTGTGACAAAAGTTACACCAACCACGCCAAAAATCTGGCGAGCAAGGTTCTCTATAAAGAAATGATTCCAAAAAGATAAGGCTTTGTTTTCTGTCAAAGTTTAGCGTATCTGTTCCTTAACAGTTTCAAGTTTTCTTGCATTCACAACTTATCGGTGACTTATAAAAATAACAGTGAGTAATTTCTCAGGTTATTGGCAGCATCTGTACTTTTCCGTGTGTTCTCTGTACCACTGTGCTACTGGTTTTGAAATGGTTCACAGTTTCAACCAGTTCCGAACAGGGAGTCGTTTATGAAGATCAAGCAACTAATTTAAGAACTACATGAAAGCATCTACACCATGAGCCAAGTGCAAGCCCTCTATCTTCTGCTCTGCTTAAGACTTGCATTTTATTGCTAAGCATGTTCTACTACGTTACTTCAGAAAATAGATTGCAACTTGAATTACAGATAGTCTGAGAGTGGAATTTGGTAGATACTCAGGCCAGAACCCTGGTCAGCCATGAGCAGATTGGATCTGTCACTCTTTAGTTTAAAGTGTTACGTTTTTAAGTGTCATCAGTCATCTCTAAATCATTAGAAACAAAGTGTCTTGAGGGTTTTTTGTTTTGTGTTCTGCTTATGTTGTTGGCAAGGTTTGTCTTCTGACTTCCTAGCTATTGAATTTGCAGAAAAAATTGTTAAAACCTACCCTTGCTGGAAGTATTTGGTTGGGGGTTTTGTTGTTCTGAGGTTTTGGTTTAAAGCTGTGTGGGTGTTACATGCTTTAGTCAAGTCTCAAAATATTTCCACTACTGTTTTGATGGCCTGACTCTCTGATCATTTGTGACTTACTCCAAAACGTAGTTATACTGCATAGAGTGAAATTGGAAAATCTGTTCTGTGTGTGTTCTAATGGATGTGACGGTCGTTAAGTATATGAGTCTTCTGACGTTGTAATCAGATGTGATTCAGTCTGTTAAATATCCATGAAGCAACATCTGCTTCACAGAGTGACCTTCTGCTAAAGAATACTTAGCATCTATTAGCAGATCATAGTGCAGATCTGCCTTATTTGAAATGCACTAAACTAGAGTAGTCTACTGCTGTTTAGCAGCTAGCTTGTAATAATTTATTGCAGTTAAATAAAGCTTAAAAAAACTCCATTAAATAATTATAGGGATTATATGCATTTTGAAAACCTTTTGTGTTCTACTGAAATTACCCATTTAATTTCAGGGTTGGTTTGTTAAAAAAAAGCTGAAATCTAAAGGCACATTAGGGGATCTGTCAGATGCTGTTTTCTGTAGGTGTTAATAAAACCAGATTAAAAAAAAAAAAAAGATGAAACAAATTAAAACCAAAAGCAATTTTACCATCTGTTGTATATTAATTAGAACTTTGCGTATCAAGGGTAAACTTGCTCTTGGAGAATGTCACTGAATGTCTGCTAATAGAATAACAGGCAAATATATTAGATGGTAGGATTATGTTGAATTTCTTGTTCTTATTTAATTGTAGTGTATGCTAAGATGATGTATAACAAACTTTAATTTTCTTTCTTCTTAGAACAACCTCCAAATAACCAAGGCCAGTCGACCCTGCAACCTTTGCCACCTCCTCACAAGCAACATTCAGCACAGCATCACCCATCTATCACCTCACTCAACAGAAACTCACTGACAAATAGGAGGAACCAGAGTCCGGCCCCGCCGGCTGCTTTGCCCGCCGAGCTGCAAACCACACCTGAGTCAGTCCAGCTGCAGGACAGCTGGGTCCTTGGCAGTAATGCGCCACTGGAAAGCAGGTAATTACTTAGGTGTCTCTGCAATCTATTGGACTTTAAAAACAAAACAAAACAAAAAAAATTGCTTAACATGATGAAGGATATGGATATCCAGCAACTAGTACTTCCCTTTATTCAGTCAGCAGAATTAAAAACTTCAGTGGAGGAAAAAATAAAATTTTCTAGTCTCCAAAATCATGATGATAGTGTTTGCCTTTGTAAAATGTATTGCACAGTAGCTGGATTTAGAGAATATCTTAATTTAGAGGACAAGTATTTTCCTTCCTGTTCATATCATGTCTTTTGGCTGTTTGAAGAAATTTCTTGCCTTCCTTGACGAATTTGTATGGGTCAAACATACACTGCTCTGCAAATCAAATGTCAGGCAACTTTCAGTAACTCCTATCTGTTTCTAGCACTGAGATAGCATGATTTCTAGTGCTCCAGAAATACCTAACTGAGACTAAATGTTTTCTAAACTTTTCTAGGGTTTCATAAGACTGAAGGAAGGACTCACTTAGTTCTGCTATAATGATAAATTTGTTCTCGTTCTTTTTTGTCTTTGAGAATTGATAACTGGTTCTAGGAAAGAAAGCAGCTAATATAAAGGTGACACAAGCTTCTTTAGATGCAGAATGATGTATGATGCAGAATGATCTATAATTTTTTTTATAGGACCTACTGTCAGAGAGCTGCATTTACCTAGAGTGATTAATTAATACTCCTGTAAAAGACAGTCAGCACTAATTTTTTATTAACAAAAACTGTAATATTCCAATTTAGTTATCAAACTGAACATTTATACTTATATTCAGGCTGACAGTATTTCTTGAAAATGTTTATGAAATCCTTTAAGTTCATTTCTTTGAATCCTTTTAAATTAAATTTTGTAGTGAAGTAGAAAATAGTCAAACTGATATTGCCGAAGTAGTTTAAAGTATATGCGACCTTAAGATTCTATATTAGGCAGTTTTGTCCTAATCATAGAACAGGTAAGGTTGGAAGGGACCTCTGGAGATCATCTAGTCCAACCTCCCTGCTCAGCAGGGTCACCTAGAGCATGTTAGACAGGGTTGCGTCCAGGCGGGCCTTGAAGATCTCCAGAGAAGGAGACTCCACAACCTCTCTGGGCAAGCTGGTCCAGTGCTCCGTCACTCTCACAGGGAAGAAATTCCCCCTCACGTTCAGGCGGAACTTCCTGTGCTTCAATTTCTGCCCATTGCCTCTTGTCCTGTCACACGGGACAACTGGAAAGAGTTTGTCCCCGTCCCCTTGACAGGTGCTTATACACATTGATAAGATCCCCCCTCAGTCTTCTCTTCCCCAGGCTGAAGAGGCCCAGCTCTCGCAGCCGTTCCTCATAGGGCAGGTGCTCCATCCCACTGACCATCTTCGTAGCCCTACACTGGACTCTCTCCAGTAGCTCCATGTCTCTCTTGTCCTGGGGAGCCCAGAACTGGACACRGTACTGGAGATGAGGCCTCCCCAGGGCTGMGTAGAGGGGCAGGATCACCTCCCTCGACCTGCTGCCAACACTCTTCCTAATGCACCCCAGGAGACYATTGGCYTTCTTGGCCACAAGGGCACATTGCTGGCTCATGGTCAACTTGTCATCCACCAGCACTCCCAGGTCCTTGTCTGCAGAGCTGCTCTCCAGAAGATCAGCCCCCAGCTTGTACTGGTGCCTAGGGCTATTTCTGCCTAGGTGCAGGACTCTGCACTTGCCCTTGTTGAACCTCATGAGGTTCCTGTCCACTCAGCTCTCCAGCCTGTCCAGGTCTGTCTGAATGGCAGCACAGCCCTCAGGTGTGTCAGCCACTCCTCCCAGCTTGGCATCATCAGCAAGCTGAACAGGATGGGACCCAGTACTGAGCCCTGGGGGACGCCACTAGCCACAGGCCTCCATCTAGACTCTACGCCACTGATGACAACCCCCTGAGCTCTGCCTTTCAGCCAGTTCTCAATCCACCTCACTGTCCACTGGTCTAACCCACGTTTCCTGAGCTTCTCTAGGAGGATGTTATGGGAGACAGTGTCAAAAGCCTTGCTAAAGTCAAGGTACACAACGTCCACTGCTCTGCCCTCACCTACCCAGCCAGTCATTCCATCACAGAAGGCTGTCAGATTGGTTAAGCAGGATTTCCCCTTGGTGAATCCATGCTGGCTGCTCCTGATCACCTTCTTTTCCTCCATATGTCTGGAGATGTAATCCAGAATGAGCTGTTCCATCCCCTTTCCAGGGATGGAGGTGAGGCTGACCAGCCTATAGTCCTCCTTCTTGTCCTTTTTGAAGACTGGAGTGACTTTGGCTTTCTTCCAGTCCTCAGGCACCTCTCCAGTTCTCCAGGACCTTTCAAAGATGATGGAGAGCAGCCTGGCAACAACACCTGCCAGCTCCCTCAGTACCCATGGGTGCATCCCATCTGGGCCCACGGATTTGTGGATGTCAACTTGCCYAGAAGGTCTCTAACCTGATCCTCCTCAACCAAAGGAAAGTCTTCCTTCTCCAGACTTTTTCCCTCACGTCCAGGCTACAGGATTCCTGGGGCTGCCCTTAGCAGTGAAGACTGAAGCAAAGGCGGCATTCAGTAATTCTGCCTTCTCTGTATCCTTCGTCACCAGGGCCCATGCCCCATTCAGTAGCGGGCCCACGGTTTCCCTAGTCCTCCTCTTGCTGCTGATGTATTTGAAGAAGCCCTTCCTGTTGTCCTTGACGTCCCTTGCCAGACTCAATTCCAACTGGGCCTTAGCCTTCCTCGCCACATCTCTACAAACTCTGACTGCATTCCTATAATCCCCCCAAGTAGCCTGTCCCCTCTTACACATTCTGTGTATTTTCTTCTTCTCTTGGGAGTTTTGCCAGGAGCTCCTTGCTCCTGCCCCCTTTGCTAGACTTCTTTCTTGTTGGGATGCACCGCTTTTGAGCTTGGAGGAAGTGGTGTTTGAATACCAGCCAGCTCTCCTGGACCCCCCACTTCCTTCTAGGGCCTTAATTCATGAGATTACTCCAAGTAGGTCTCTGAAGAGCCCGAAGTCCGCTCTCCTGAAGTCCAGGGTTCCAATCCTGATTATTGCCTTACTTCTTTCCTGCAGGATCCTGAACACCAACATCTGATGGTCACTGCAGCCAAGGCTGCCCCCAACCTTCACGTCTCCAGCCAGTGCCTCTTTGTTGGTTAGGACAAGGTCCAGCAGGACACCTTTCCTCGTAGGTTCCTCCATCACCTGAGACAAGAAGTTATCATCGATGCATTGCAGGAGCCTCCTGGACTGTTTGTGCTTTGCTGTGTTGTCCCTCCAGCAGATATCAGGGTGGTTGAAGTCTCCCATGAGTACTAGGGCCTGTGGTCATGAGGCTACTTCCAGCTGTGTGTAGAAGGCTTCATTGACTTCCTCTTGCTGGTCAGGTGGCCTGTAGTAGACATCCACAACGGTGTCCCCCATGTTGGCCTGCCCTTTGATCTTTACCCATAAGCTCTCGACTAGCTCCTCCTCCGTCCCTAGGCAGAGCTCGATGCATTCCAGTTGCTCTCTCACATAAAGAGCAACTCCASCACCTCGCCTTCCTGGCCTGTCTTTCCTAAAAAGCATGTAGCCATCCGTGACAGTATTCCAGTCGTGTGAGCTATCCCACCATGTCTCTGTGATTGCGATGAGATCATGGCCCTGTGACCACACACAGATCAGGCAATTCTGTTAAGCTTTTGGGAATGCCCATTCCATTTCTTAGTGTTTGTAGACCCTACCGTATTTCTTAGGTAACGTAGATCCTATGGGGCAGGGATTTCATCGTCATATTCAGATAATTTAGTAGATATATTAAGAAAAAAAATTCTTACAGAGCTGGTGAGTGTGTCGTGGGGAAGAGTATGCTAATATTCAACATTTTCAGGATACTTGGTCTTCATAAGGCTGATAAGATCTTTTTTGTTTGCTTCTGTTGTTATATCAGTTTTTAATGTGTTTATAAATAAATAGTACTTGAACAAGAGTACCACTTCCAGCCTGGAGGAAATAATTTTTGGCTGAATAGAGTCATCTCATCTTTTGAATATTGCTGATGAAAAGCTAAGGGTATTTTAATGTTCAAGTTTTGAACACTTGTGCATGAGCT
Organism: Rhea americana; assembly: GCF_003343005.1. Lineage (NCBI taxonomy): Eukaryota > Metazoa > Chordata > Aves > Rheiformes > Rheidae > Rhea > Rhea americana. The sequence continues at coordinate 2,473,827 of NW_028186468.1, read as the reverse complement.
GAAATGTGAAATTTTCACATAAAAACTGACACAGCCCTACTGTCATTTCTCTAATAGTCTCACTTGGTTGGAACTCTTGAGGTGAAGAACCCATCTTATTTGTCATTGATTTTTCCCTTTTTAGTTAAGGTTCCCTACAGAGTGTGATTCTCGGGCTCAGTTTCAGCTATATTAACAACTCTGTGCTAGGTCTCTTCCATCATCCATTTCTCTGCCTAAAAGACAGTTTGTTTCATCTCTGGCAATATTTTAGCTTATGCCTGTACTCAGTGTTTTTTTTTTCTTTAATCTTAGATGCCTGTCATTTAGAGGTGCAGAATGTGAATGTCAGCATATATACATAGCCATGTTTCTGTCTCTTTAGGCTCATATTGGTGATGGGTGGCATAAAAATGACATATAACTTGCTGTTCTCTACAGCTGGATAGTGCGGAGGCTGTTTTTGGTATGTGCATGTACATGAGTAGGATGTATTTGGAAAACCTGAAGGAGATTTCAGTACCTATCATTTTGCAGTAGCAACATTTTGGAGCTGAGTTTTTTGATATACATTCTATAAGGTTRGATTCAGTTTTATGTTTAGTAGGATATTGTGTGATTTGGTTCTCTATAGAGTTAATATTTTTGTGTAAAACGTTACTGTTACTGATTAAATGGATGAACTGTCAGGTGATTGATAGATAATATCCAACAGGAATTCACAGACTTTTTTATATAAGGAGACCCTCTTTCCTTAAAATTTTAAGAGGGCTGAAAACCATAACTTGCTACATGAATGCATCTTTCATCTTCRATGACGTATTTAAGTGACATTGGGGTTACTGAGCAGTGGCAAAAGTTGTCTTCACTCTACTGGGGGTCAGTAAAACCTACCTTTAAGGAAAAAAGGAAGTAAGAAAAAGCCTTAGGTTTCCTGCAGCCTTCAKGAACTTCTCATTGGCATTTAATGGCCTTTACTATTTGCCTCTTTCCCAGCCTCCTGTGAGTTAGCTTCAGCTGTAGGAGCAATAGACCTGCTAGGGAAGTCAGCACCGTGATGCRGGAATAACTTTTGAAGAAATAAAATAGCAGGGCTGTATCGAATAACTTTACACTTTGTTTCCTGGATTACTAGTCAGACAGATAAAATCATACAGAGGCCTGACTACATGTCAAGTGTCTGAATATTATAAATGAGGGTTAAGTAATCAATTATTAGCAGATTTTTTAATCTTTCTTTTTTTATTAATATACTGGGTTTTAGCATTCTGTTCTTGAGCATCAAAATCATATTAGTTACATTTTCATGGCTTTGCTTTTTAGTAGTATCTTTATTGTTGAAATTTAAGAATACTGAGTAAATCACCTCATTATAATGCTTTTCCTGTAAATACTTGAATGCACAGAATTTCTCCATTGCACAATTGCATATATTAGAGATTTGCAGAGGAAGAGTAAGTTAAAACTCGTGAATCTGTTGATAAAAGCCAGTTGGTATCATCTCTTAATGCATTTCTCAGGCAGTGTTTCATTAATTTTAGCCACTGAATGTCTAAGATATATTTATGAGCAAGAGAAAATTTACATATTCCACTGCAGAAATACATGTCTGAGAATATTATATAACTTTATCCAGAATCTATGCTAAAGAGTCTGTGAATCAAAGAAGAAAGAGCTTTGCTGTTTCTCTCTTAATTGGCTGTAGAAAATACCTAAGCTTGTCAAACAGGACTGTATTTTGTATGATAGACTGAATTTTGTCGTTGGCTAGGCCAAGAAACTAGCATGTTTTTTTAGTTTATACTAATACTGCATAGTCTCTTCTTATCCCTAAACTACAATTAAAAACAGAATAGGTAGGAACAATACTATATTCAGTTACTTATCTGCTGATTTTACTGAGGATAAAGAGGGAAATGATTGAAGAAATACTTGATGACTGGAAAATATTTCAGCCTTTTTGAAGCAATTATAGGATATGTCAGAGGTGATACTGACAAAACCATTCCTAGGATGTGTTACTGCAAAACCAATCTGTGAGCTTTATCCCAACATCATTTAAGGATGTGAAGATTTTAGGAAGTCTTAAAGTGTACTTAAATGCACTGAACAGCCATGTACCTTTACTGGGGTGGACTGCCAATGAAACTGGTAGCTTTAATATTGATTAAGGTGTGGAAAGGTTGTTGATAGTTTCCAGGGAAGTTTAAGTCGATTTGTATAAAGGCTGATTGATTGTCTGCAAAAGCACAGTCTTGCTGGAAGTAAAAGTCAGCCCAAAGTAGCTATTTTGTGCATTCCACTCACTGAAGCACTGTCCAGTTTAATCGAATTCAAAATCGTTACAGTCGCTCCGTCTTCCAGGTTTTCACGCCTGCAACTGATTAAACACGTAACCTCTATTCAGGAAAGGGATGATACAAGATAAAAGCACCAGCCAGGGATGGAGTTCAAGTCCTGCTCTTCTGAAAACCCCATATATCATTCTGGTCATGTCACCTGGCTGGTCTTTAAGTGGAGAAAGTAGTACTCTGCTTTGCTTAGACTGCTGAGAGCCTGRATGCTTTTATAAAGATTGACATGCCGTAATTATAGGGGCTAGTATATATACCCAAGTTAGACATGTTCATTAAATGAAGCAACTGATTTTGTTTTCAAAGGCTGAAATTGAACAAATAAGTTACGATTTCTTGTGATGTAGGTTTCTCTGCAGCCAGGTACTCCCCTGGCGTCTGTGTGTCAGTTCTAGCATACTGGGCCCATACACTTAAAAGCTTCCCTTGGTGTGAATAGTGCATTACTTTAGATTTTTGCTTGGTCTGTCTGGCATCCTTCCTGCGCACGGATCCTTCGCTGTCACCATGAAAACACAGAGTTTGAACCACACTCTGCATTTTGTCCTGTGTGTCTCCGGCAAGCACCGATAGTCCAGGTTTCAGTAATATTTGTGCGGTATTGCTTGGGTTTATCATCCACTTCTTCACGTTTATCTAATAGTGAAGGCAAACACAAACCCAGCTATTGAAAATGTCTCAAGATGACTCTTCATTTCATGTAGAAAAAAAATGCAGATATAAACAGAACACTGATGCCTATTATGTTGCTCCATCTTTGTTTTCTCACCATTCTTGAGATTCTTTTGGGTTAAGTCCGAGTCCTTGGTCCTTCCTTTCCCTCYCCTGCTGCTGTGCAGTGGCATTTGCAGAACGTGAGATCTCCCCTCGCCCCAGCAGCCAGCCCTCTGCGTGTTTTCTGGCTGRCTGACTGTGCCAGATAGCCAGCAAGAGACTGTCTTTTATAGTCTAAGTTCACTTTTATTGCTTTACCTCTTTTCTAGCCTCGTCAAGTAAACAAAGTCCCCCACTTAGTGCTGTTCAGACCTTAAGCCTGTTTTGCCATGGGCAACAGCCAGGAATTTTATTCAAGGACTTGCACATAAATAAGGATCACCAAAGGGTAGTGACCACCTGATGGTAGCCTTGTAACACTGCGTCTTCAAATTACAATCCGGCATGTAGTTCAAAAGACAGCATGGAAGGCAGATAACTCCCACATTCAAAATGCAGTTTGCACTTTTGCACAGATACAGGAGAGAGAACAGAATCTGTAAATTCTTTTTTCTGAATCACCGCATTCTTTTGTTTRAAATTGCCACTCTAATTTCATTTCTTTGTATCTTTGTGTACAAAAATCAGAAAATCAAGCAATCTTTGCAAATGGTCATGGCAACCTTATAGAAATGGATGTGTTTTCTCCAACATACCAAGATAGCAGTTATGTGACGCTAAACGTTTACATGATGCTAGCTGTTGACACAGAAGACAAAATGTGATTAAAAAAATGATTACAACAGTCAAATACATCTGGGACAGTCTTTCCTATCTTTTTATCTTGCGCTCTAAATTATATTTTAAATAGTTTTTCTTACTCACTTTGTAGTAAAAAACAAAATGGTAAACTTTGAGTGCAAAATTTCATTTACTTTCACTTAAAGAATGCAACTGAGGTTGTATTAATTCTCTGTGGCCTGATTTTGCAAGTTGTTGCCAACTATTCACATGAATATACATTTGCCAGGTCTGATTCTTAATCTGTAGTATATTTATTGTTTAGCAAATGTGGTATCTTGGTTTCAGATCCACAAAACCTGACAAAGCAATATGATTTCTAATGAGTTACAATATTTTGGTTGGCACAGCATTAGAAATTTTTAGGAAAGAACTATTCACCATAAATTTTCTTTCCTTTTTCTTAATGGTCTGGTGAAAATTGAATATTTATGTCCAAATTCTTGTTTCACTGATTGTAACTCTTAAAATTATAAAAGGAATAAGGTTTATTTGACTWATTTATCCAGCTGTTTATAGTATCTCCTTGTTACTATTTGATCTAAATGAGATCTGCATCTGCCGTTTAATAGCTAATTCATCTGTAAAATACATTGACACTGTACGTTGATCTGCTTCAAGTTCCCAAAACTCTTAAACTTCCGCTTAGCCACAAATTAAAATCAACAGCCGGAAGGGAGTTGTGTGTTAAATTTAATTAGATAATCATGTTCATCAAACTTCAACGTATTGCAGGTATTTACTAGAAGACCCTGGCATTTTTTTTAAAAAACTAAAATGTAAGCATACTGTGTCAAAAAAATGGAGACCAAATATTATTGTTCCCTGTAGAGCAATTACTATACAACACTGATTCAGATGCACAATTGCTAACTAGTAGAGTTAACAGAAATGTGCCTGGTTTATGTTTTATATGTGTGTAATGGGACCACCAAATGCAGGTATTCTGGCAAATGAACTGCCTTATATGAAACTCCTGTTAGTTGATACTAGGTCAACTAACAAAACAATGAAATTTATCTTATTTGTAATCCCTTCATTTTTAAAATTATGCTAGCAGGGATACCTCCTAGTGTGAAAGTTGTCCAGAGATAATAACATGTCAGTTCCAAAGCATAATGGATTTGAGAATACAACATGTTATCAGAATGATGATTCAGTTTATCAACCTCGCTAACATACTGTGTCACAGCTAGAATCATTATATATTTGTTCCTTTGTTTCATGTCATGTGTGTGTTACATTATGATATACTGTTTCTTTTTTCTTAGTATGAGTGACCTCTGAAGAGAATATTAATCTAATGAATTTGACAATTTTAGTGTTAATAATGATAATAAGGAAAAACATTTTACGTAAAAGTTCTATGCCTAGATCTTAGGAATAGTTGTTTATTCCTTTCAGACATTTGTGCACAGTGCATTAATTATCCTAAGACAGCTGGAAATCTCAAAGTATTTTAATGGTATGTATTGCTGGCTTTACTTGGTACCACTATTCTTTTCTCTGATATGTAGACATATATTTCTACGTATCTTAACAAAACACTGTCTTCGTTTGAAGTAAAGGGTCTGTTTTTCATTAGTCTGACCTGATAGTCTTCTCCTTGAGTTACTTTTATCAAAATCTGAAAACATAAATAARATTCACTACGAGCAAAGTTATTTATAATGACAGTATTTGCATTTCTGCTAGGTAAGGCTTCCTAGCTTTTTTATTACTTTGTCCAGCTACTTATGGTATCTTCTTCAGTATTTTCTGAGAGTTTCAACTTTTTGCAGGGATRGGATTTGAAAACTTCCTGTTGTATTTGAGGAATAATTCTTTGTAAGGAGATTGATTGGGGATTTTTGTCCTATATTGGAGGAGGAAGGGTCAGGAGAGCTGAGTTATAAATCAAATGACCTGGCCATTTTTAAGGCCGTAGTGAGTTAGGTGCAGGATGGGGAGAAGTCAGGAGTGTGGAACAGAGAGGGGAAATGCAGAAATGACTGAGGACGAAGGGGGTAGATTTGGGTGTGAAAAGTGGTAGACTGAGAACTCCAGAAGGAGAAACTGGAAGTGGTTGGTTAGGCAACCTAGGACTTGGATGAATTGCTGGAAGATTATTAGAGCCTGCATGTCTAGGATGAAAATCAAGATTATTGCAAGTCTTCTATTGCTGGTTAATGCTTGCGAAATGCATTAGAACGACATGTACTGTGTCACCTGCAGGACTAACTCAAGAGGGAGAGAATCTTTGGCTGCTAACGTAAGCTCTATTCGTGACAGAAGCCAGGAGCAGTGAGACTAAATGTTTTGTATCATTGATGGCCTAGGTCAGTAGGATGCCCTTCAATGCAATCTCTGAAGTTTCTTTGAATTTGCCTTAAAGAAAGTCACAAGTTAGACGAAAAGATGCTTTAGTAAACAAATACCATCGAGACCATAAAGCTAAGCACACAGAAGTTACAAAGTTAAAAGGTAACCTCTTTCTCCAGTTGCCTGACTGGGGTCAAGCCTGCCATCCCAGTCAGTGCAGCTGAACTGGAACCAGAAGAGAACTTTAACAGATCCTGAAGATTCTTTCTGTCACRTTCAAATTGATAAGAAAAATACCAAATACCATGGAAGCATGAGACATAGATGACTGTAGAGTGTCAACACCCAGGGTCTCCGATAACATTGGTGGCACAAAAAGCAATCCAGCTCCAAGAAGATGCTTTCAGAAAGGAATACCATTTAAAAAGAAACAACAAAAAAAAAAGCTTCACCCTCTGTGAGCACAAGGCACAATCCTCTGCACTGATAAATTGCTGAGTGATGGTCTCTCAAATATCTTTGCTGATTTTCGTATGTTGTACRTGGAAGAGTACGCAAGTTTAGCTTACAAGTTTTCACCAAGGAGAAACGTTTAGAGTTGTTAGGTTGGTGGTAGTGGCTGCAACTCAGAGGTTATGACAGTGTTGTCCCTGCAGTGACATGAATGTAGCTGAGTGACTGCTGGTAGCATTTTAGTGGCAGTGCAGAGTTCAGCACAGGTTATCACAGACTTTGAATCCCAAGAGCCGCAGTTATGGACATCAATAAGTGAGCTGAGATTYGCAGATCCATTATGATGGAAACTTCAGCCTGTTTGCAGCTCGAGGCAGAATCAGATCCTATCAGTCACTGACACAGTGATAATACTTCACTTCTCTAACTTCCCTCTAGTCTTATCTCCTTTTAAAATGTCCGGTAGCTCAGACAGGTCTCTCTGGTGCAGGTGAAATTTCAATCTTTGTTTCAACTTCTGCATTAATGTTTGGCTAAATAATTAAGTTCTATTTCTGAATTTCCCTTAAACCACATGTGCTTTTTGAAACTGTCTCCATGGACCTTTTGAGACATTTGCAGGAATTGTTCTCTTTCAGCTTCCTGAAGACAGCAAGGATAGTAAAAGTCGGAGACAGGAGGAGTATTTGTGTCTTACTTCATTTCTTTTATTTTCTCCCAGAAAGCACAACTTGTTCAATATTCAAGAAAGAAATGAGCCAAGAATTAGAATACATCATTTCAGAGACAGCTTTGATGGTCTGTCTCTCTGTTCCTCTCTCCTTAGGGATGTGGTTCCAGAAGAACAGAGAACAGGATAAGAAATGGTGATATAAAGCCTTATAGCTCACCTAAGCATTTCCAGTCATCACTGCAAAATTCAAATGCTTTATTCTRTGTCTTTTTCCTTTGGACAGAGGATAACTGGAGTAGTATGAACACTCTCGGTGACAGAAGGTGTATTATGATGCCCCTTCCTGCTGCTGCCTCCGTAAGGGATGGGTATTGCCAATGATACCTAGCATCAAGGGGCTTAAGCGTAAGCTGGTGAGAGTTTGTGCAACTACTAGTCCTTTAAGAGACCCTTAAAAAGCCTATATGGGAGAGCAGAGCCACTTGATGTTTATTGAGTAATATTTGAGTCTGGTTTCCCTCGCCTTTGGAAGGTAGGAACTGGGACAATCCCGCAGAGAAGAGTATGAGTAACTAAAATTATGAAAGGTCTGCTCACTCACCACCCAGCATGGTGAGTTGTTCTTCGCACCTGACATCCCACTCACCTTCTCACAGCACAACGTAGTGCTTGTTTGTTTTCAGTGCTCATCTTCACAGAGAGGAGAGGAGCAGAGCAGGCTCGGCAAAGCACACCAATTATTCTGGTTCTTTTGATTCTAGACGTGTGTGTGCATATTATGCTGAAGTGAACTACTCCTCCTCAGGGGAAGAGAACTGGCAGCCCAAATCTAAATTTGGAGGAACAGATAATAGGATGCTTACAGGTGCCTTGCACATGCAGTAGCACTATATCCTTTCTTAAGCTACCAAGAAGGTGCATTGCAGAGGAACGGATTTACTCTTGCACATCTAAAGACAGAGGAGGTTTTTGCCTTTTGTCAGTATTCAGTGCTGCTAGTCACTGTGTCCCAGAAGCTTTCACAGCATATTAGGATACTGTTATGTCTGACTTGCCGTTTCAAGCGTCTGCTGCAGGTTGCCATGCCTGACTTTTCCAGTCTTTCCTCAGCTGTGGTCACATACAGTGGCTTGGTAACGTGGCAAGAGCCAGATGTAGGCGAAAACACAAGCAGTAAAGAAGGCTCTTGCTGCCCTACTTCTTTTTCTTCATGGTTTTCAGGGKTTTTTATGATTATGAAGAAAGAGGTCCTCTGTCCAAACTCACCCAAATTCAACAGGTGTCACGTAGCAGGTGTTATGTAAAGCATATCTCTGAAACATTTGAATAAGCTGTTAGAAGAGGCTTATCTCCTGTTCCCACAGATGTTTCCTCTGTTTTTGCATATGGATAATAGCTTTCTTCTCTTTCCTCTTTCCCCCAGACTTTGATCATCATTTGATCTGATGTGATCTTGGAATTTTTTCCAGGATTATGCTAGGATTAATACTGGCTTTGAGGAAGAGGAAATTTACTTTTATGTCTTCCTAGACATTTTTTTTGTTCCAGTTCTACACAGAAAGGAAGCTGAAAGAAACTCACAGAATAATATAGTTTCTGTGCTGGCTTGGATTTACATTAAAGGCAGACATATGGTTCTGCGGAAGTCAGTCATAAGCCTGCGCTAAGGGCAAATACCACCAGCTACAAGGTTTCATCTCAGAAGAATGTTAACARAAGATGAAGACAGGCATGAAGTGCTCACGGAGAAACAAAAATCCAATTCCTRCCAGAGTCTACTGGGAATGCTGAGCTCATGCCCCAGTGAACCAGAGTTCATATGAGACCTACTCGGTAATTTCTGTTATCTCTTTTACATCTTTCCTATAACGTCAGTTGTCAGAGATTAATCTTCTCGTTCCATCTGCTTCCTCAACTCAGTGCGAAGAATCAGATTTATTGATGTGATCTATCCATTAGTGAACCAGGCAGAGCCATCTTATGTCGAATGGGAGATGAGGGTCGTGGTCTCGTTCAGAGCACCCAGTTCGATCCAGCATGAATAGGTTCTGTCAAGAGAGAGGGAACACACCATTCTATAGAAGCGGTGCAGTGATCGATTGTTATCTCAGACCACTATTTTTTCCATGAATAATAGTTTTATTCTGATTCTGACAGTTAACATGTTTGGTAGGGTTTTTGCAAATAGAGTGTGATAATCCATTCCCTTGAGGGAGAAAATCAGCTGTTTTGGATTAAGCAAAGTCAGGAGAAATAAATACAAAAACTTCAATGGGAAAAGTTAGAGCAAGTTAAAATATCTGCAGCTGGAAATATCCATCCTCTCTAAAGTTACTGTGGTARGATTAATTGATTTCTTTGCATGGAAATGGCAAATAAAATGCTCATCATTAGGCAGAGATAGAGATGTGCTATCTCCGTATCTGTCAGGAAGGAATTAYGTCAAGTAGAGGGCGACATCTCATGAACATCAGAAATCTTTCTTCTGTCCARCTTTCCTACGCTCCTTTAGATCATGGGAGAAATAGGAAGATAAAGTGGCGTATGCCTCTGACGGAAGAGACTGTGCTGTTGCAAATACTAATCCTTCTTCCAGGATCAGGCAGGTTCAGATGCATATATGGACTAAGTGATTGCCAGTCTTGGGGTAACATCTAGTGTTTATTCTATTGACTGGTGCAAACACTAATTTATAACTAAGATATTAAATATATAAAATGTGTCTTTGAGTTCCTTCAGACATGGGCTGATTATGAGCACCAATAACACTGTCTACCGGACTGTCAGCATACTCTGGTTTAGCAGAGTATCCATACTGTAATATCATCAATATGTTCAAGAAGAAGGAGATTTTGTACTGATACTGCAGTAACCCATATGTGTTGGTAGTTTGCACTGGCTTTGCAGTATTGCCAAAACTTTGTAGAAGGTGTTACTACACTTTTGAAAAGCAGAACTACTAGTTGCTATTTTTTCTGTATAGGTAAATTTGATTTGGAGCCATTTTTGGACAAAACCTGGTCATTTTAGTTCAGATTAGCAATCATCACAGCTGTATTCATTACAAAATGGGTAATTACAGCATTTATTCCAATAAATCCAATAGTACTCTCCATTATATTAAACATCAAAATCAAGTCATTAGACGTGCAAGCAGTTTCGGAGTAGGAGAGTCATGKCTCCTGAAAAGTTGGTTCTCGAAGTTTGAAGTGTAGCACCAAAACAGAAATCCACTAAAGTTTACCTTTCTCTCGACCTGTGTTAATTCAAAGTAGATTTGGTAGATTCTGCTTCTTGTAGCTTAGAGAAATATGACTGTTACGTCCCTAATTTTGGATGTCTAAGGTATAGGTATTACTGCTTCATGTGTTACAGTGATTCCAGTGTTGCAGATTGAGGACTTTGGCAAAATGGACAGGAACAATTACCTGCACCTTCTTAATAATTTATTTCTTCCTGTAACAGTGTCCACAGATTCAAAAGTCCTTAGAGGCAAATAGATAAATTTTAACAGATACCAGAAGCTTTGAGTTGCCTTTGATGGATGATTAACCTGGGCTCTTCAATGTGGAAAATGGTGTGTTCATTTTCATAAAGTATTTAACATCGTCTATGATTACAGAGGCCAGAATGGTTTTGCCTTGCCTAGAAGAGTCAAAGAAAGTGTAAGGAAAATTTCAGCAGCAATGATCCCCCTGTTTTTTCTCCTCAAATTGCAAGGAGAACAGATGAGTCAAATATAGTGGGTTAGCGGACTTGTTACTTGAACAAAAGAAATTTTCAGAGACTCACATATGTACTTAAACATATGGAGAGCTTTTGATAYCTGAGTGTAAAATAAACAAATACAAAAAATGTTCTCATCTTTCCCCTCTCCTCAAGCCACTGTTGTCTTCCAAATAGCACAGGATACAACAAAACTGCTGAAGCAACAAGTAGCAGAAAGTAGCTATCCTCTACTCCGTAGCTGCCTTTTCCTGCCCATAAAGTGCTTGAGGTTTGCTTTTTTGCTTTAGGCAATTACTTTCATAATGCTTTTGTATGTTTTACCCTACAAATAAAGTGAATCAAACAGTAATACTATTAAAATGTTGTCTTTAATTACTGCAGGGCAAACAGTACATACTCATTATACAAAAACAAGGGAACAATCAGTTGAATTTAAATTGAAATTGATAGAAGAAAATACATTTTGACGCRGTATGTTTAGCCTACAGACATAAATGCCACGAGACATGGGTGAGAGCATGAGTTGGGGCTGTTTAGAGAAAGAGTGAACTGTTAGTGAAGAAGTAGTTTGGATGGGTTTCAGATTCTCAGTTTGTACTGGCCACTTTTAGACCAGATATTACTCCTGACGATCTGCTCTGCTGGGGTAACACCTTTTTCTGCTATTTGGTAACAGTTAAACACAGATTTGGCACATATAACTGTTCTTTCTCAATCAGTTTTATCCTTCTGTTTTTCAAGAGAACTAATGTGCTTATTGTACAAAATAGTGTACCAAATAGGCTTGTTGGACACCTCCCCCTTATGGCATTTGGGTTTTTTTGTTTTGGTTTTTTTTGTTTTTTTGTTTGTTTGTGTGGCAGTCTTCTGAGCATTATAGTTGTTCTTCCTCATTCTGGTCTGTAATGACCTGAAAAGCCACAACACCATCATATAGATGGTGGAACTCATAACTGACAAAACGGGGCTATATCTAGGAGAGTAGAGGAGACAATACTGCAAAAACCTCAGCTTGTTCTCGCCACCTCTRTGCAACAGGACCATGACATTTCTTTCTTATCATAGCAGAGTCTCTTCATTCAGAAATATGATTTATTGGACTCCAGATTCTTCAGGTGCTAGTAGCACACAATAATACGTGAGATTCAAGGATTTGGGAGGGAGAAGTTTTGGGGAGTGTTATATATTATAAATAATTTTTTATTCTGGATASAGGGTTTTGTATCTCTTACAACTGCTTTGTCAGTGTGTATGCATAAGACCTAGCAATATTAACCTGTACTCTGTGACAGTAGTTTCTCATCACTGTCATAATGCRAATAATAATGTGACACAAAATAACAATAGCTGCCTTAAATTTCTATCAAGGTGATACAGCCTGATGTGTATTCTCACATACTGTGAGAGGTTTAATTGAATTTTGCTGGGCTGTGTTTGCGGTTCCTCATTTAGTAAGAGTTTTGAAGTGGAGTCCTGTGTAAGTCTTAGTATGTTGTGACATATTTACCATGGTATTCTGCACTCTGTATCTATGCTTGTGCTGTTTGAAATACTCTAATACAAAACCAAAATGCTGCCACGGATGCTATTGGAAATGGTAAAGTAGGGTCTTTTACATGTCCTCCAACTATATGCAAAGTATTCTATAGATGATGCCTAAAACCAGAGAAGTCATAGCTACAGATCACAGTGAATCTTATACAAACTGAAGTAACGCCAGTATTAGCAGGAAAGGTCATATACCTAACATAAAAATATAGTGTGAACATTAAAATTATTCAATAGTTCTATAAAATTTAAGACTGTTATGGAATTTTCTTCTCTCTTTTTTTTTTTGTGTGATAATTTATTCGTATAATCTCTGTGCTTCTAGCAGTCTGGAGTTCATTCCAGAGCCAGAGATTAGATCAAAATCTCTGTTTTTATGTTGAGTTCATTAATGCACAGTATCCAGTTTCTTCTAAATTGCAATCAAAAGTTTTTGTCACARATATTTTCCTCAAGAAAGTTATTTTAAGTCACATTTTTCTTGCTGGACTCCTGGCTATCTTGTATCAGAAGTATTTGAGTTTATGGTCAGAGCCTGGCTGTCCTTGAATGTTTTTGTAATCTATCTCCATTTCACAAAAGACACTGTTTCCAGTTAACTTAATCTTTCTGCCCAACTCTTGATWTTTTTATATCACTTTTTTCTCCGCCTTGCTTTCCCGTTTACTGAGTTTAGTAGAGGTTACTTCAATTTTATTTTCCACAGAGGAAGTAGCAGCACAGAAAATCTTATTTGGAGTGAATCCTCCCCACTTCTGCTTGAGGAGGGAAAAAATGTGTGCATGTCAGCAGGTCCACACCACCACTTGATTCTCAGACAGTGCTGAGTTAAACTAAAAGTTTCATTATTTTTGTTTTATCTTTATTCATTTGCATGTGTTTTGTGACTTGGCATCCTTGAGGTTTTTAATGCTGTATTCCTGTCTTACCTTCTAAGAGAGGAAACTAAGTACAACGCCTGCCATTTGTGAAATAAGGGAACTTCTCAGTTGTCTTTGTGTCCCAGGATTAGTTTTTATGACACAACTTTATATTTTAAGCATGGTGAGTAGTGAGCAGTCTATGGTTTAGAACTGTTAGTTCTTAAATTCTCCTCCCCTAAAATGTTAAGATTTAGTGGCACTTTTTAATAGACATATATATTGAATAAGCAGACAGAAATATATATTGAATAAACATAAAAGTAGACGATTGCTTTAAAAAGTGGATTGAGTTATTTAATAAAACAGCAATAGCTTGTCTTATAAAATAAAAGCATGATTTGCTTGAATTTTGTGGTCTAAAACTTTAATAAAATTTGTAAAATGCTGCTTGCCTGCAATTCTAGCAAGTGCTTGTCAAATGATCAGTTCGAAATGGAAGACACACTACTGTAGAGGCTGGAGGCTTCCTATGAGGCGAAACAGTGTGATGGCTTGGAAGTCAGTGGCTGGTCAAGTAGTGCAAACAGTTTAGACTTTAGAAATTAGCTACTCACGTACCGTGGTATGGAAAGACTAGCTAGATGGATATATAGATAATTAAAATTTGTGGATAGATTATTTTTCAAGAGCATAAGGCTTTCTGCATTATCTGGAAGCAGCCCGGATTTGTTGTCAGGGACCGCGTCCTTCCGAGCGTCTCCCCGGGATGCCGCTTGGCTCGGCTCAGCGAGGCAGACAAGATGTGGAAGCCAGATAGCGTTACACTTTTAAATACTCATCACTTGGAGTTAATGTAGCCGGAGAGTCTCTGATGACTTTTATTAGTAACTCTCCTCGTTAGAGGTAGAAATCCAGGCAAATTTTCTTAACTCAGAGCAAGGTTCCACTCTGGGGTTTTTGTCATTATACCTGAATAGCSATTCTGGATTTTTTTTCCCACCGACATTCTCCAGCCAGCCTGCATGGGCTTGTATTAATGTGATCCAAAGCAAAGGAAGGCTGGCTGGGAGTGAGGAGACACACTGTGTGCTGCTTAAGACTGCACACTGCTGAATTCACATATAAAAGTTGCAATTTTCTCTCGTTGCCTTGATGCTGGAGGTGGACTGTCAGAGCTATGACAGCTCGCACCACCACAGATATGCGGCCTTCTCCAGAGTTTATCTATGGAATTAACTCCTCAAAGGTTTTGAGAATATGGATTACAGCCTCTAGTAGGCTGTGCTGTACCAAAGCCAACATCTCAGTTCTCCCTTCCTTGCAGGACATAGAAAGATCTGAGGCTGCCTGTTATGTTGCATTATTTTGTTAATGCTTATATGGAGGTCCAGTTGAGTCTCATATAATACACATTTCCATGTTTAGTCTGTTGAGCCTCACACCAGGAGCAGAGGGTTAACATCGCTGATGGTACTCCTTATTTTTAAGGTGGAAGCTGCTTTTTAGAAGGAGCATTATTATATGTGCTGTATGGCACTCCTTCAGTTCCCCAAGACCRTGCATGCTGCACAGGGAGGAAACGAGGCTTCTTAGTCATTATTCTGGGACCTGTGTAGGTGTTGTTGGTGAAAGGTAGCTGCAGACCCCCATCGCCATGTACTAGCCACAAGTGGAACAGCAGTAAAGATCAAGGGGATAAGATGCTTTAACATGACTCAATGAATCTACATGCTTTTTTGAGTATCTGAAATCATAGTAATGATGTTCTAAGGTAAAGCATGATTTTTGGCATAGCTAGTTGTTACTATTTTGGTATTTGCTGCATAGAAAATATCACAACTTTTAATGGAGTACCTCCTTAGAGGCGATTTAARCCACGAGTGTGTTGTCTTTTGAAATCATTGGTAATCCTCTGTGCTTGGATGCACAAAAAGCCTGGGATGCGGTGTTGTGCATGAGTACATCTAGTGTATACCCAGTTGCTACTGCCAGCAAATTTAACGTTTTTCAGAAACGAATGTAACTTATGTAGCCTATTTACTGGGCTCATGTGTGTGGCGCAAAGGAGAGCACTTATGCTAAGACGTGCTAATTCGTCTATTAATCTCCAAATGGMAAAACCACACGCGAATAACAAATCTCTTTGCTGATCAGCTGCTGCTATTTCTCAGGCCGTACCAGGGCAGAGTAATTTCCAGTGCGTGCACGGCACGCTCCCACCGAGGCCGCTCTCCCGGTCGAGCTTGGGACGTTACTGTGCCCAGCTSCGAGCCTGGGTGCCGGCAGCGGCAAGCCCCGCCAGCCGCGCAGCTCCCGGCAAGCGCCCCGCTGCAGGGCGCAGCCGCGGGGCGTCCGGCCCGAGCTCCGCCGAGCCGGCTGTGCGAGGCAAACGCAGCGTGGGCCCCGGGAGGACGCGCGTATCAGCGATTCCAGGGCGGCTCTTAGCTCTTCTGAGATGCAGACGCCTCTATAGCTGCCTGCGGCTGTCGGTGCGTTGGGGAGGTTCAGCATGCTCCACGGCACACTTCCCCGCCGTCTTAGTTCGTGCGTATTCGTTCCTCGGAGCCTAGTGAAGGCCGAGCCTTATACTGTGGAGCCTTGCCAGCGTGGCGAACAGCGTGGCCGTGTGCAGAAGGCCTGGTGCAAGGACCGTGGGCCGGCGCCGCCGGCCTCGTTCGCGGAGCTGGGCGCAAGCGGCGGTAGCAGRACCCCAGGCGGGATCTGCCGTGGTTCCTCTTGGAGGCTCTTCCTGCTTGCCTGAACCAAAATGGAAGGACTCTTTCGCTGTAGACAAAGTCGGGGGGTGATACTACCTTCATAAATTTTGATTTAACAAAATCAAGCTTATCAGTAACTCTCTGAGAGTGTCTTAAATTTGGCTTTACTTCTCATCTCTGCTTGTGGCAGTGGTCTCTTTGGGCACCTACCGAACACATTTCCGTAGAGTAATTCCAAGCCTGTAATGAGCTGCTGCGTCTGTAATCAGATCTCGTAGGGTAAGATTGTGTGTGAGGAGATAAGAATTACTGAACTGGGTATTTACGATACAAAAAAATCTTTTAACTGACTAATTTTTGGCAAAATTGCCAAAAGTTTATATCTGAGAGATTGCTCTTTTCTTTGTACTTAAACCAGGGAAACTGTAATAAGTAGTGTGGGCTCTAGTCAGATTGCATAATACTGACTTTTAATGGAGTTCCCTGTAGTCTGTAGCAGAAGCCAACAAAAATAAACAGCAGCAGAAAGCCTGTCTGTACTTGTCGAATAAACTCTGCAAGACCTC
The DNA here is from genome assembly GCF_003343005.1 of Rhea americana. NCBI lineage: Eukaryota > Metazoa > Chordata > Aves > Rheiformes > Rheidae > Rhea > Rhea americana. The sequence continues at coordinate 2,457,150 of NW_028186468.1, read as the reverse complement.
CTCTCTACCACCCTGTATTTAGGATAATTCTGTTTCCTCTCTGGGTACCAGGGCATCACTGAGGGGTTTGGGGGGGCCCTTTTTAAAGTGAGAGTGCTTTGTTTTTTTTCATGTGCAAATGCTGTAACGTGCATCACTTTTATGACTGTGTAGGTTAGGTGTTGTTAGATATGTGAAAAATAGACAACRCTTAAAGAAAGAAAAGACATGACTGCCTGTGCTACAGCTTTATTTACTTTTGTACTTTACTCTCTTTCTTCCGCAGGCATTTCCTATTTAAAACGGGAACAGGGACCACACCACTGTTCAGTACTGCGACGCCCGGGTACACAATGGCATCCGGCTCGGTTTATTCCCCTCCTACTCGGCCACTACCTAGGAACACTCTGTCCAGAAGTGCTTTTAAATTCAAGAAGTCTTCGAAGTACTGTAGCTGGAAATGTACTGCCCTCTGTGCTGTAGGGGTCTCAGTGMTGCTGGCAATACTACTATCCTACTTCATAGGTGAGTTCTACTTTTTTTTGATAGTTGTCACCATAAATAGAGGTGTCTGGTGGATCACGTATGGACTGCGCCACATAAGTGTTCATTTATAACAATTTTTTTTCCTAAYGGTATAAACCACAACAGTGATTTAATTAGAACTTCAGTTCTTTAGAAGGAAGAGAAAATTTGAATATTTTGCAAGCAGTTTGCAGCATGATAGCAAATGAGCTAACTTCAAAGAAGTATTTGAACTGCAGTTAAGCTATATGGTGTCTAACCCTTTTTAAAGTATATATAAAATGGAAGCTATAAAACTCTGTAATGCAAATGTAACTTGCAGTATTGCTGTGGAACTCTTTTCTTCYGTTTTGCTTGAAACATAACTAATACACCATTTAAGAATGCTAACTTTCACTTATTGTATCATCACATTTCATGTGTGTTTGTGCTTGTGTGTGGAGCAAGAGACTACGATTGCAAGATAGGGAAAATAATTGCTTAAAAGGACAACATGCAGAGGAGGAGGAGAGTTTTTCTTATCTGATGGGTTGTTTATTTTTAATTTTTCCCTTTATTAGTTAAATTCCCTTCCCTGATTTTCGTTTTATATGATTTGCTTTATTTCTTGCTTGCTTTAATTATTTAATTTCATAAATGTTTGCTATCAAAATTATATAATTTGAGGTTTAGGCTATTAATGGGGGTAATGCTTGTCTGTGAGAACARAGTTAATTGACTTTAATAAGGGAAMAGAGCAGGCTCCTAATGTACTCCTACTTCCAGCTTTTTCTGTGGCTTTGTCCAGATTACAGATATTGCCACTTGCGAGTCCGTAAATGGTCTTCAAAGACTTTCTTTTTAACTGATCTGTTAATTAGACGTTTAAATCACCACGATAATGGAAGAATAAGTGTGTGAGTCTGATTTCTGAGAGCCATTAGTTGCACTCCGATCCAGAGCCTTAAACAAGGAGACAAAATAGAAAGGGGGGAGTCAACCTCTTCTTCTCTCCYTCTTTTTTAAATCAGTATAAATTACTAATAAAGCCTAGAAGGCCTTATGATCCTTAAATCTTCGTTGCCTTTGTTGAAACAGGCTTGTTACATTTCAGTCCAAGGCATAGCATAAGCTGTGTAAAGCCTTTGAAGTAGTTCTTCATGGGCTGAAGCTACCGTAACGATGCAAGAAATTGGGTTGCTGAGTAGGGACAGAAATTCCTCTCTCCGGTGGCAGAGCAGAGCAGCCTTTCCACCTCCACCGCCAGCCCGAAGAGCTAGAAGCCCCTATACAGAKGCAGTGATCGCTGCCACGCTCCACACCGTTTTGTGCCCAGGACTATTTGTTATTTTGAGAGAATGTGCACAGGAGTGTACAGGTGTGGTTTAGAGTTAAGCTTTGACAATGCTTTTTTTTCTTTCTTTCTTTCTTTTTAAATGAGATTGGAACAGTCCCATTAGCTGTGCTCAGCCTCCACAACATTGCCTCTTACAGTCATTACAATGAAACATATGCTACTAAATAAATACATAAATAAATAAATAAGAAAGGAGGAATTCAGCATGAAGTATCACTGTCAAGAACTAGGAAAAATACCTATATAGATAGTAAAATATTGAAGACTTGGTTCTGAGCTGAGCTCTACATATTCCTAGCCCCAAAGAGCCAGATTACTTACGAAGCTGAGGGGCACGAGAAGATAGCTGTACCGGATTATTTCTCCCACAGGCACATTAAGAAATATAAGCATGTCTAATGCGCCTCTATGCGTGTATTTGAGAAGAAGAACCGAGCTTTCCAGTGAGTGAGAGGTTTCAGCTCCACACATCATTTATTCACATACTCTGTTTAAAAAAAAAAAAAAGAAGAAGAAGAAGAAGAAGAAGAAGAAGAAGAAGAAAAGAGAGAGTATAGCTGTACAACATGTCATGGGCGCGCGCCAGCTCACATACTTGCTGAAATAAACAATGCACAAGGGCCTTCCTCTGCCTGTAGTCAATAGGGAGCTCTTTGCCTACTGGTGATATTACACGTTATTTCAGCTAACTCAGCAATCTAAATGTAAAATCCAGCACTCAGGGATGCTCTCTAGAGAACATCRGGTCCATAAAACCATGAATGGATTACGCTCATTCATATATGTGGTTTTCCCATCTCTGCAGAAGTAATATCAGAAATACTCTCCATTTAATAGGCCAWCCAAGTATAAATCAGTGGAAATTATTAATATGAGGTGGAAACAGCCCTTCATTTCAGTTAACCATTTCATAACATAGGTATGAGAGGGAAAAATGACTGAGTAGGAAGTTGTTCGTAACRTTAAAAGTTGGAAAGGACTGCAGTGTTGCATGACCTCTAGCACTGTGTGGCGGACATCTAGCTCAGCGATCTGGCCTGTCTGCTGATGTTTACAGCAGCTGAGGTGGCACGTCACATCTGTAAAGCCAGTTCGAGACATGTTTTTAAATTCACAGAGAAGACATTGCCACGAGCGCTGAAACGCCACAGCCCTTGCTGCAGAATATGCCAGTACGTATTGCTGCGGAGCATAGTTGGGCTGACGCGTGATGTCYGGTGCCCGACCGTGGCAACTGCAAATTGAAGAAGTAGTAGGAGCACTCGCCCTCTGAACAGCCGTGCAGTCGGGCGCCTCTCCAAGAGGGAGAGAGATGAACGTGTCATGCCCAGGCTTATTTTAGTTGCGGGAGATGTGAGGTAGAGAGAAGCGRCTTCAGATCCCACTACCTCCGCTCCCAGCACCCTAAGGCAGAAGAGACAGTTTGCTAGACTTGGTGTCTGCTTGTGTCGAACGGCTCTGRCAATTAGGCCAGCCAGAAGGGGGGAACGGCTCTGCCTTGCACTCCTTCCATCACCAGGACAGGAAAGACTCTTTGGATTACAAAGACTACAAAAAGAAGGTGAGAGCAGACGATGTCAGCATGGGGAGATGCAGCGTTTCACAGGCACATCATTGTAAAGCCACTTAGTGCAGTCTTAGGGGTCACAAGGCATTGAAAATGTTATTTTAGTCTAAAGGAAACAAAGTCCCACTTTTTCCCACCCTGCATATTCTTGCTTTTCAAGCACTGGTACTCTCTCTCAGCCTCTTGAAATGTGCAAAATGTTTAAGCTTACCACTTCTTGCAGTGAGACATGTTAACTTTGGGGGAGAATAAAAGTGAAATTTGGGAAAATGGTGACCTTTTGGTTGAAGGTTATCTGCTGTAAGTGACTGAGAAACAGCAAATTAAGCAACAGAAACATGCAAATACTGCATGCTGCAGCAAAAGATAGTGTAGCAAAGGGGAAAAGGAGCAACATATAGGAGACTGAACTAAGAAACAGCTGGGTTCAAAGAACAGCCCTCTGGAATAATGAGTTAAAAAGAGGGAGAATAAAGAATATAAATTGCTTAGCTTTTGGATTGAGATTACACTGGAATTTCTTTTCTTAGTTTATTTGGTTAACTGCTATCCATAATCAGATTTGCAGCCAAGGAAAAAGAAGACAAATTTATTTTAACATGAACATTTTTTAGAATCCTTCATTAAAATTTTTTTTTCTTTTTCCCTACTTGGAAAATGAGGAAGAATAGTATTAAATTTAAGCCATGAAAGTGTAAGAAATTTTGAAGTTGCCTTAGTTTGACCTCCTTCTATATACACATTAATAGTTTTTCCCAAACTTTGTACATGGAGTCTGTGTAAGAGCCAGAAATGGAATCCAGCTTTACAATGTGCAAGACAAAACATAACAGGACTTCGTGCTGTTTCTTGCTGTGTCGTGTGGCCTCATTCAGCATCCATCATTTACAGTGAAGGAATGAAGCAAAAGTTCGTAGAGCAGCTCCTGGGTAAAACTGGGAAATCAAATCAAAGTTTTGTGCATAACCTCAAATCTTTCAGTYCCTACCTTTGGAGATTTTTTCTTCCTTTTCATTTTGGGGAAGAGTTGTTTGTTGTTTCGGGGTTTTTTTTAGGTAAACAGAAAAATCCGCACTTCAGTTGTGGAGAACTACAGCAGTCAGGAGGAATCGCTTTCAATGGATGTTGTTGCACAGCGGGGTTTTGACCAGTTACATTATAGGAGCAATCAATACTCCCCCTAAATCATTTCTTTTCTAATGTGGATTCGACAACTGGATTGAGCCCAGTTTCCCTCTTTCTGGCTCATGAATTGCTTTGGCAACTGCTTGTCTATCATCAATGGCACTGGCTTGGCAATGCCAAAATCAATACAAGATGTCAYGGCCAAAGTGCCATTTTCACTGTGTATGGGACCACACTGGCCAGCAGTTTTCCTCGTCAGTRCTGGAATTGCACAATATCAGATTTAATCAACTGGGCTTGAAGAGTTGCATGCTGAAAGATTGCATGCATCTGTCATGAATATTGTTCTGTGTCTAGTAAATAGGTTTCTATTAACATAAAACATCGTTTGAATACGCAGCAAAACTTGACCTGTTCAGTCCACCTTCTCTGCTATTCTGACTTCTTAACAGTAATCTGTCATACTTCCAGGCCTATTTGCATTTTATGAGCATTTTAACCTCTTTGTACCTTGAAATTGATTATTGCATTAGCCTTAGCTCTGTAGCCAGTGTCAGAAGAATGTATGCTAGGCAATTATTCTTTACAATAAAGCAAACATTTAAATAGCCATCGTAACATAAAGGCACCTCTATAAAAAAAAATTTGAATTTTATTTAATTAAAAGGGCCGGCAAATACACAAGACTATTTTTCATCACTACTGCTCCTGTGAACAGCGAAGTAAACAGAAAACAGACAGAAAAAGGGACAGAAAAAAAAGACTAACATTTAGACTTAACAGCTGAAACATCTGGGAAAAYGTATGTTTTACTCTACCAGAAACGGTAGAAAATACATTTCTATCTGATCAGTAGAGCTGCTGTTTTGTCATGACGTAGGGACCACACAGCCATAATGCAAACTGGAAGTGAAGTGTGAATGGACAATAGATACCAGATCTGAAAGCTGTGTTTGATGTCCACAGATAATTCATATTTCCGCGTTTGTGTAGATATAGGTATATTGTGCTTATTTGGGGATTATTATAGTGTGTGTTCATGGTTTTTGCCCATCTGAAAATTTATTGTTTCATCATTACTTCAGAATACTTAAGATGAAAACATATTTGATACTTTAATAAACTTGCATGGGGCAGCTGTCTGTGGAGTGTGAGAGAGAAACTTGTTGAGAGTAAGAGCAGAGCAACACGAGGTTCCAAGGTAGAGACAGAAGAGGAAGGAGGTGCCTGCCAGTGAGTTTTAATGAATCTTTAGGAATTAGAGAGTTGTCTTTTTCTCTAGATTAATCATAGTTAGCTTTTCGTTTCTCCAGTGCTGTTTTCTGACTTTGTTGTCTGTCATTCTTCCATGTTACTCAGTATTTGGTGTGACAGCTGCTGGCATCACACCAGGTCACAGACTGCAGAGTGCCAGATGCCTTTCCTGTTGGACTCAATGCCAGAAATCATAGTAGGGCAGAATCCCCCTCMCCAGAAGTAATGGACTTATAGCAATGAAAGTTATGCAACTGCATTTTTGTGAAAGTGATGGCTAAATTATACATGTAATCAAAAGCAATCTATTTTACTTTATAAATAAGGAACAATATAATATGCCTCTTTGATTGCAATGCCAGGTTAATATTATTCTGCTGTTCATAAAGCTCAATTACTGCCAGGAACGAGGAAAACAACTTAATTAATAATGCCATTTAAATGGAGTTTTATTACAATACCTGTTAACAGCCATGAGGGAGAATTTAGTTTAGTTGCTATTAATCACCCTTACTTTCATTATATTGTTATAGAAGCTCTGTTTCTTTTTGGTCTGCATTTAATTTTAAGTATTTTAATGCTATTGTCACTGAGAACTTTATCAAGAACTTTTATATTTCCAGCATGGACATGCCCATTTCTGTGTGCTTCCCCAGGTTGTGCTGAAACCCTAGGTACAACTAGAGCTGCACTGAGGTGCATGGGTTGGAAAACTGTTCTCTGCCTGCCTCTTCCCTGCAGTGTGCATTTCTATGCCATATACCCCACATACCTGGGGAATGTACCAGAGTACAATTATTTAGTGGATAGAAACCACCCTCTGAAATTTCTAAAGGATTTTAGCATCCTCAGTGGACCTTAGAAAAGTCTTCAAAGCTGACATACCACTAGTACTGGTCTCATAATCTACTTCATAATCTCCAAAAATGTAACTAAAAAAGCCAGAACTTGGGTATTTGTGGAGCATGCCATGCAAATATCAGCTCAGTCAATTGCCTTTCAATCGTTTCTGACAATGGCAGTATTGAGGCTTAAACGTGACTGTCCACAGCATTGCTAGGCCTTAACGTGAGGCTTTAATGTGGCAGGTAGTATTTCCATGACTCTGTGCGCTGCACTGATTTCAGCTATGCCTAGCACTAAATAAATATATTTGCCTTGGCATACCTTAGCCTTGACTTTTAGTTATTTATATGAGGTTCACATAGGCAGAATAACATTTAGAGGAGACATTGCTTARGAGCTGGTTGTGCCTCCTTAGTGTGAAATGATTTCCTATATATCACCACATTCTTTCTTTCAAAATTGGGAGACAGAGAAAGAATGACTGATTAGAAAATGAATTTGGAATGCTTTACTGCCTTGTTGGGTTGAGTATTTGTCATTCTAGGGTAAAATATTTTTAACATCTTTCTTTGAATTATGCTAAAACTAAACATGTGTTGAACATTGCATCTTGAAGTACAAACATTAAATAATACCTTTTTTTGTCTCTAGCAAGAATGCCATTATGGGTAATGCCTTTTAGTTGATGTTTTTTGAGCAAAGATCTTGTTACTGTGTTTCAAACTAAATGCAAAGCATAATACAATATTTACTATTGCAGCAGCACAGAGTATTAATATTTGATTGGCACTGTGGATGTCGCATGCTATTATTGTCAGTGGCGCTAAGAGTAAAATGTTCATTGAGAAAGATAATCCTTACACAGAAGGATGTAGGAACACGTAATTGGCAGTCGGAAGGTTAAAAGAGACTTGACAAGATTTCAAGGGATTAAAAAGTTAATCCGTCAAGGAGCATACACACCTCTGCTCTGAGAAAGCCTTATATTCAAATTGAGATTTATCATAAGGTTTTTGGCAATAGKCCTGTCACCTTTCTGCTTTTGCCCAGTGGAGCAAATTGAGAACTCAGTAATCCTGGCAATGTGACAGGTGTAGTGGTAGACTGCAACGTGACATGATGTCACTGTCAGCAGGTCCCACGTTGTGTCCATGGGCCATCATACTGTGATGCAATGTGATGGCTTTTCGAGGTCTGGAGGGTGTTTGCAGGAACACTGCAATCACCCATAGGTAGCAGCARTTTTTCAGGCTGATGATGAATATGTTAGAAATGGAATTAAATTAGACTAGCTACTTTTTTGGATAAATAGGAAGCTGTGTGTAGTTAAGAGATGTAGTTCCTATTTTATCCCTGGGGGTAAACATACACTATATTATAGTAGTATGTAAGCATATGTTGCACTTCAAWTCTAAGCTTATATTTAAGGGACTTGCAAAGCAGAGATGAAATGATACAGGTGGTTTAAGTCATTTGTGGACCTGTGATTACAGTCCTCTCTTTTTTTGCTGGTAGTTTCCATTAATTTCTGACTTGCACTTGTGAAGAAAGAATTATAGAGCATGTGTTAAAATGGTAGTTTTGTGTATAAATTGCATATTTTCTATGAAGCAAACTGCTTGATCTGTTTTGGAGTGCTTTGGATGCTGTTAAAAATGTCCAATTCAGATGAGATATTTTTAAAACCTCTCCATAAACAAGCACTTTAGAATAAAAATACATGTGTCCAAACTTGCTGTGAGCAATATCATTTTGTGTTACACTTAGGAATGAGATTGCAAGTACATGTGATTCTCATACAGATTTAATTCCCCCACTGCAGTAATTAATTATGGATGAAATTTAGGGGTCTTCAGAAGTGGACAGGAATTTTTAAATAGGAGATCCTTTTCACATGGATGCCATTTCAGAAGACTTCATTCAAGAAAAGAAAAAGAAATGCTGTGTTTTACAAATCATCTCCTATAACAGCATTTGTAATTTTATATTTAGGGGAAAGCAAATATTTTACAACTGTACAGATTAAATGGACCATTGCTTTTGAAATTCTCACTTTTTCTCAGTAGTAAAACCAGCCAACCAAACAAGAACATTTGGTTTTGCCCAAATGTGATGAAATAAGGTCACACAATATAATCTCTTTTAGTGACACTTTAGGAGGAGAAACACAGTTCTTTCAGGTATTGTGAAAGAAAATCAGCCATTTGAAAAGACAGCAAGCTCAACTAGCCTTGAAATAAGGAAACAGATATATAGGTGTCCACTGGTTGTTAATGATAAATACTTCTATGGTGCAAGAAGAGCAATATTATCATTTAAATAATACTCACTAAAAAACATACTGTAACATACAACAGCCAGCTGCATGGAGTTAACACCCTTTGCTAACCACTGATTTATTTGAATTTCAAAAGGTGTAATACAGAATAACTTGGTACAATACATTCATCCTCACTTGTGAAACTCCCAAGCTCATCTACTGTTCATTTGCTCTATGATCTTCAGAAATGCCAAGTTCCACACTAGTTTTTATTGAGGTGGTTTTGCTAGACTGCAGGTTCTGGCTTGACTCGCTCCGGATCTTTTCACGCTGCCAGAGAATTGATCTTGTTGCTCTCGTAACTCAGAGAACATTTTTCAGTGTTTCTTTTTTATTATTATTATTTTTCTGGTGTTTAGAGTGCATCTCTGCTCACAGGAATAGTTTTGTAAGAGCCATATCTCACATCAGTGAGGCCTCTGGAGGAACTGCAGTCATGGTACGTTTGTCCAATACGCATAAAGCACATTAGTGACAGTACAGTAAAGGATGCTCCACCTGGTAGCCAGTCCTGCCCCTGCCCTTGCTTATTCCTGTCTCTGGAATAAGCACACTGCTTGCCCAGTCTTGATTTCTGATAATATAGAGAGGTCCCCAGGAGGAACCGGGCTAAAATAGAGGGCGGCAGAGATGTTTCAGCAAGGGGATGATCGCAGYCGTGAGCTGACTTAAACCTTGAGACCTTTTTGAACTGGGGATTTTCACAGGAATGTTAGCTTTGCACATAGCTAATGGCTTAAGAGTTTTTATTGGGGGTGTTGAGGTCAGGTGGAGTTAGGTAAAAAAGCCTCTGAGACGGTGAACTGAGTGCGCCCATTCTGTTTTTAATGTGCAATTAAATGGAAACTGCATGTTTTTGCAAACTGATCTGAATGACGTACATCTACACAAACAAGCAGGTCTAGTAGGTGAGTGGTTGTTATCTAGTGTACATCCAAATCACTGTGGAGTTTTGTAAAGAGGTCATACTTACTTTGTTTTGGCCTCAATCATCTACCTTTGATCTACAAGTGGGCTGTTATAATGGTGATATCATGAAATCTAACAAACAGCTAAGGATTAGAAAAGCTATATATTGACGTGCACGTTCAATCAACTTGCATATGATCTCAGCAGGAAATTCAAAACAAAAGCTAATTTATGGAAAAATATGTAGTTCTAATCACAGTTTAGCTCTGTGGGATTCCAAATAACACACTACAATCTCTACATGCAGATGCTTTCATCTTACATTGCAGATCTGGTGACATTCCAGAAGTTCTTATCAAACCTTATTATCATCTTTTATTAAAGCTTATTACATTTCTCCTTATAGCATGTTTGCTGTAATATTCTGTCACTCTTAATACRGAGTATAAAAAGCTTTGATCTTTTTTAGCCAGGCATGAGCTGGAAATATGCAGCACAAGTATCTCACTATATACTATAAAATCCCAGGTCGGTGTGTCCTTTGAACATCACATTAATTGGACCCGGTTTCTTTTTCCTTTGCTTCTTAAATCTTTTCATCACACTGCACTTCTCTGTGCTATCAACATGCAAATAAGATATCCATGATGATATAGGGCCATTTCATCATCATCATTATTGTTATTATATATCTCAAGTGATGTATTTATTTTTCTGTTAAGTAAAATAAGGCTTTTGAAAGGCCAAATTTGCACCCTTTCATTGATGCACTTGCATAAGTAAGATGTTTCCAATTGGTGTTAAGACAATACATTGACATTTCTTTTTTTAACACTGCTGTTTTATCAGGGCTAAAATTTAAAGGATGTGACTGTGGGCGAGACTTTTATTGCACTTGTGGAAAACAGCCAAAAATAGATAAGCACAAATCTGAGCTTCAGCCCTTCTCCAGAAGATAAGTGTAAGGGGGAAGGGAAAGAGTTAAAGATTAAGATGGAAGAAAGTAAAGGAATGCTTGGTGGAGTACAGAGAAGTAATTACCCTACAGTGTTAAGCCGGTCTTGGAAAGTGTAAATCGAATAGTTTATTGAGAATACTTAACAAGGAAATCCTTGATTCTGTCTTTATTAAACAAAGCCCCAAATTTATGGAATGTTTTTTGTGGCTTCGTATGAACTGTAAAAGAGGAAGCAACCCTTGTTTCAAAGGAGTCAGCGATGTAATATGCACTTCCCCATCATCTCTGTACCTGTAATGACTTTCACCATGAAACAGTGAATAGCGTTGTCTGAGGGGAGAAAAAGAAAAAAAGAAAAGCAATGTTCAGAAGAAAGCCCAGGATAATTCTAAAGACTATTTAACCAATACTAAAGATTGTTATATARTRGAGAACACGGGATGATAATCAGACTAAATAGACAAATAAGAAACGACATAATAGATGCCTCTTATYTATAAATGGGTATTGAGTAATGATYGTTATTTCTGTTGTAAGAAATCTGGATTYTCTGTTGAGCTTTCAATATTTTCACATAATGCTGTTGACWGAATTAGACCATTGTTATATAAAAGTCGTTAACTTGACAACTAAAATGAAACATCTAGCTATGCAAGTTTTCAGAGGCATAAACATTCAATTTTTTGGTGAAGGTACTAAAAATAGTTATAGAGGCTATCAGACATCTTTCTTAACAGTTCAAATGCAGCTGTATTTTAATCACAAGCATCTTTGCTTAGAGATCAAGCAAAGTAAGTTGATCCATAATAGATAAGTGATACATCTTTGTTACTATATTTCCTCTAGGCAATTTTTGTGATGCTATTGCAAATTTCTTATTTAAACATGTCCATAAAAATGAGAAATAGAGAATCAAGATTGGATTTTTTGCAGGTGAAACAGTAATATCAATGAATTCATTCAGCAATTCTGGATAATTGGAAAAAGAGCACATTTTTTCAGTTACTATATGGAACTTGATAGGTATCACCAAGTTTTCATGTAATGCTATATTGAAATGTTTTACATTCAGAATAAAGCTTCAGAAACTCCTGTGAACATATGATGCTTCCTGTTGGTTAACCTTTGAAGAGGTTGAGAAAGCATGCACTTTCAAGTTATTTTTAATTTAGAAATAACTGATTTTTTTATTGATTTGAGAAAAGCAGCAATAAATAACAAATTTGTCATTATAACTATTTCACTTATTTAAAATTTCAATTCACTATTTGATCTGCAGCAACATCCAAGGCATCCTATTATCTTAGAAAAGAGCAAGTGAATGCAAATCAGTGGCAGTTGATTTGCACATCTTCTGGTCCACTCCAGGTCCTTTAGAACAAAATAGGTTCAGCTTCTAATTATAGCTGCAAGAAAAAATATGTGGGAGATAATTTAAAAAAACACTTCAATGTTCAAATATTTCATTTGAAAATGTATTGCCAACAGGGAGATGAACTAGAAGATAATCCTTCAACAAGATTGAGCAATAATTGCAATTTGCTCAGTTTAAATTATAATCTTTTTGCATTGGCTTTAAATATAAGTGATACTCACTTTACCTTATGTGTAAGTGTGCATATATATTATGCCATTAATTCTAGGAAAGCAATTCTGTAAACCGTAGTTTGAAAGTACTGGCACCCAGAAATTCGTAGCAGTAACAGTCTTGGAGGATGAGTTCATTTTCTTAACAAGAAGCTGATCTTCAAGCACATCTCCRTGAATGATAAGACTTGATTACCATTCCTTGTAAAATGCATGGGAAAAAGGAAGGAAGGAGCAAAGGTCATTAGGTTTCTTTTGCCAGCTTTCCCCACTGTGTTAAGTTGTTCCTYTATGTAGAGCGTACTCCAGAGACCTTACCTCCAGAGACCTTGAGGCTGCTACTTATAGACACTCAGTATTTCCAATTTTACTGTTCGTTTTTAGCTTTTCRTCTGTGATTATTATAAGAGTTTGGAGGAATGTTGGAAGCTTATCTCCCAATTCAGACAACTGAGCTTCTGTCCCTTTCTGTGTGAAAGGCCCTCATTTCTGTGAAATTCCTATACCTATGAAMTGCACTATCACTTTTAGAATTCTTTTACTGCAAAAGTCAAATTTACCAAATTCAGAATGTCAGCTGTTGAATTACTGGTTCTTCTAACCCACACAGACATCTTCTTTGGAGATTTCAGGCTCGTGCTCCAGTTACCTAACCTGTTCCTGTATGGCTACTTTATAATATAATGCCTCTCTCGCATGCATACAATTTTGCAAGTTCATCATTATCACCTGCATATTTAGTGCATTCACTTGCATAGCTGATAGGGTGTTTGCTATGCACTTTGTTTTTCATGTGAATTTTTTTGTCACTTACAGTACTTCAGAAGAAGATACAGTTGATCCTGTTGAGTTATGATGGAGAGGCCACTGAAGCTTTGCCCTGAACAATAAACAGGCTTCTCCAGTTTCCTTTCTCACTGCATTTGCTACTCTTCCCTRCAAAGGAAAAAATGTCCTTCCTCTCTTCTGATACCCTTCTGATACCAATAATCAACCCCATCATTGTGTGTGTGTATGTGTGTATATATATATGTGTGTGTGTATATATATGTGTGTATTTTCACATCTGTGTCCAGACTTAGCTTTCTGTTTAGGGCTTGCCTGTAAACATGATGACTGCTACATCATTCTGGACACTGGAGAATGCTAAYGTCTGTCTGGTTTCTTCTGCTAGTTACCCCATCCTCRTACTATTTGTGTGCATGAGGAGACAAAATCAGTCAAGCCCATGATTTGCTGAGTGGAAAAGCAGCTATGTAAATTGGTTTTCTGTTACAATTCTTTTGTAAGAGTTCTTTCTCAATTCTCTTTTAACTTTAGCAGAAGAGAGCTTTCAGCCAGTTAGCAAGATAGTGAGGGGAAAACACTATCCAGGCAGGATGCAGCAGATAATTGTTAATGCTCACAATTCTCATTTTGTCACATAGTTACATAAATTATCCGTCTCTCTTACCACCTACTAATAAAAGGAGTGATTTCTTTCTGGCTTACTGAAGAAAGTTTTGAAGGAGGTTTTGAAGTGATAATATAGTGTATTTGCTCAAGAACAAGCTTCTTACAAAGAGAATACATAAAATACTGAAATACTAGCTTGAGAAATGAGTGTACAAGACAAATGTGCTGGCAGTGTTAAAAGAAAGAAAGGGCCTAATAAGCTGCAAGTTACTTTTCCTGAAGCAGATTATTGTAAAATGTTTTACAAAGTGTGAGCTAGGTATAATACTTTTTTWAAATGTAGTGAAATGTATACTTGGTTGTTATTTTAATTACTGAATGGAGGGAAGAACTTCTAGTCTGATTAAAAACTAAAATAGCTAGACCTTTGTTGTAGAGAGAATGAAAAGTAAGCTCAACCAACTTTGAAAAACTGGGTTCAGATGGTTCAGTGAAGTGAGTGGTGGCAGATGGTAAGGTTATTTGATAGCCCRTAACAAATGATAGTGTTTCTTTGTTAGTGTTGATGTTTTTTTCTAGGTATAAATGCATTTCTTTCATCTGAGCTTTGAATCTTCTGAGTAGGCCAGTCCATTTGGCATGTATGCCCTGTGCTGCTCTGCAGGAATGTAACAGGAAGAAAGATGCAGAACTGCTTAGTTTGGTTACTGCCCACGTGCTTGAGATTTGCTCTGGGGAATCCAACCATATCAACTGTATCACGAGCCTGGACCCTGGTGGTGTTTTTGCACAGAGAACAGCACCGATCCCAGAGGAGCTTCCCTCCTCGTGCCTCTCCTTCCCACCCTGCTAGAGCGAACAGAGTTCTCCCCGTTGAAACTACCATTGCGCTCCAAAGGCTGGCTAGGAGACTGGTCATCTGGCTAGTGGCAGTGCAAATATCACCTTAAACCACTGCATCAGTCCCAAGGTGAAATGTTACAACTCCAGCAAGTGAAGTATGTCTGTCTGTTGGTAGCTCAAGACTGCTTCCCAGRACAGAGATATGGACCAAAACAGCAGAATAGGTACAAGAGAGCATCGTCTACTTCTCTGCTTAAAAAGTCATTCTGCTTCCTCAAGGGAGCAGTCTTGCCAGTCCTGATACTAGKAAGGGTTTGAGGGCACATTTGGAATTGTGACAACCCATGTTTGCTTCTGTCCCCGGAGAATTCATCCCTCCTTGCAGCTGTGGGTTGTGCAGATTGAGTTGTTGTTATCTGTGACCACAGTCATCGCAAACTGTGAGCCTCGTAGTTAGAGCCGAACAGCGCTCCCAGCAAATCCCTGCAGCAGCCAGTAAAGCTGTGCCAGGACTGAAAGTTGCTCCACTGTTAGTAGCCTCGCCTGTTTGTGACAGCCTAATTAAAGTCTCGGAACCAGTTATTCTAGGAAGGGTCTGTTGTCTTCATTGTCATTATTTAATACCTAAAAATGACAAACTGAATGGGAATAAACTAGACATGACAGCCAGCATCCCATCCAAAATGAGAAACTGCCTTACATTAGTTCTGGAGTGAAAATAGTAGCTTACAAATGTGAACTATATTTCCACTTTAATTTTGTTTCATATATTAAATTCTTTTTAAAAAGAAATGGATATATTATTTCTCTGCACATGCTGGAAAAAAATCCTCAGAAATAGAGRAAGATTAAACTCTTATATCCTCATCCCAAAGATGGAAGAAAGTCTTCATCCTTTCCTAGATCTGAGGAAACCAAGCAGGCATATATACCACCAGCGTCAGGAAAATAGTGTTTCCGTGCATCGTTCTGCCTCTGCAATTCAGAACTAGTTTATAATGTTTGACTTCGAGGWCTCAGGCTGCCCCCTGAGGTGCACTTTCAGTATACAGTTGGTCTGAAGTGTTGCCAGTGCAAAATCAGACTCGGTGGGACATCAGCAGTTTTTAACARGTGCCTCACTGGCCTCATAACACTGAAAAGATCTTTCTTATTAGATCACTTTATTAGATGACTGGCTGAGTAGAGGACAGTCCTAATCTGAAGCTAGAAAGCATGAGCTAGATATTGACAAAATAATGCCAGAATTTCTCTTAAACTAATCAGTCAATTTACCCATGTTCTTAAAGTTACATTCTACGTCTCTAAAGAAATTGTGCCTTGTATTTTGATCCTGTGTCAACAGGGCTAAGACTTTCGTGTTGTTCTTGTATGTTTGTAGTTAAATGAGAATTCTTTAAATTCCGTAATGCTGTCTCAAAGAGATTACTTAGTTAAATTATTTAGTGTATTAGGATACACTGTAAGGTTTGGATTGTCATTAGAATTATAAAGCTACATCTGTGGCCTGCTTCAAAAATAATTCAGTATTCAAAATCTGCGAGACTGCTCCATGTATCAGCCTGTTCGTTTCTATTAAACGGTGTTTATTGAACTTGGCAGCTACTTCAGTGCCAAATTTGAGAGAGCATTTCTGAAGGATACAAGTATTTACTTACCATCTTGGACAGGCAGCAGCAGTGGGACTGCATTGGCAGCAGCACAAAGAAAAAATAATTGTCGCTTGCCTTATAGTTACTATGGTTCTTTGAGGTGTAATCAGTGTAGATGCCACAGTTCTTGCCTTTGAAGACTTCARATTCCAGCTGTTTTGAATTATGAGGGACTGACTAAAAGGTCATGTCGGAGCTTCCCTCTCTGACCTCCCGGGGAGCGGGAAGGGGCACAGGGCACGTGTGTAGTACCAGCAGACAGAGCTGGTGGCGATGCTCTGAGCTCGTAGGTTTGGAAGGCATGTGCTCCTCGAGGAAGCTGTGACAGAATGAATGCTGCCTGCCTTTATTTTATTTTATTTCTTTTTTGCCTGTAAAATATTACGAGTGATAAGAAGCCAGCAAAGTTAAGAGAGGTGATTTAGTCTTCCGTAGTTAAAGACAAGAAATGTGCCGAGTTTGAATCGTAAAATATTTAGATACTTGTAATCTTCCATTGCTGCCAGTAAAGTGAACTAGTATAACAGATAGTACAATGTGACCCTAGGGCTTTTGATGTAATATATTAAAAGAGATATGATCATCAGATGGAAAGCAGTGGTTAAGATATAAATAAGAATTTCAGCTGAGGTAGGGTCCAAATAGTGCTAATTCTGGCAATGCTCCAAAATGGTGTTAGTGAAATTTATGGTTTAAAAAGAGGTGGGAGTAGAAAAAAGAAATAAGGTTTTAGGGTCAAGGAGCATTGTACATTATCAGGCTTTGACAGGCAATTTAAGGTCTGAGAAAGAAGAGTAATAGTGGAGTCAGAGACTTGAAACAAAGAGAATATTTCATCTATAGTGAGGAAGGTCTGGCAGAGAGGGTCTTAATTCTGCAGTGCTTGCTGTCTCCCTAAACTTCCACTGAAGTCAGTTTGTCCTAAGTAAGGGTTGTCTGTGGTCAGTACAGAGAGACTGAAAGATCAAAGATGAAACCGAATGAGATGAAGAAATAGTTTGTCATCAGGGTGAAAGGAATGAATAATATTGACTATAGCAGTGATCTGTGTTGGGAACAGAAAGAGCAGAAGAAATGAGATGCAGTGAATCCTTATGTTTTATACTCATTTTTTTTTAAGCATTAGTACAGAAAACTTTATCAGTGTATTTTTGTACCCTGGTAGCACTGAGGAACAGTTTCAGCTTTGGAGAAAACTGCTGTTGCAGAGTCAGCAAACCCTTGTTAAACCAAAACCAAATTAGAGTCATTACAATAAAATTCATTTTTGCTAGTAAGATAGACTATTTGGAAGAGAAGGGAAGAGACCACAGATACTAAGAAATTGCATATGTTCTGTGTATCACAGTGTAGCCTTATAGAGATTTTTTCGTTGTATTTTTGTTCTAAAGCTTTAGGTTAGGGGTTAATTCGTTAATCCCTGGATGTTATCTAGGTTCCTTGAGTGGTTCCCCCTAATACCAACGAGCAGATTGACTGTATAGTTAGCTTAGCTGAACGTTTTAAGTTGCTATCACACTTTCCAATAGATGTGGTTATGGTGAATGAAGTTCTCACAGTCCTCGCTGTGCATTATCCAGCTGTCATTACCAYAGCAGCCAAGTGCCTCAGCGTTGCAACTCTATGGAGGTCTTAGCCATGTTCTGCAGAGCGGTGCAGGGAATGGATATATAGCTCCGGGTTGCACAGGGCGTTTGTGAGGAATCGTAAAAAGCAGCGTTAATGTCTTAGGTGAGCCCTGTTACCACCCAACAGCACTGTCCTTCCTCTCCTCTTGTATCATTTGTTTACCCATTACGGCTAATCAGAACAGATCCATCTGCTGGTTGGTGAAATCAGTTATTTTGGTAGGTCATTTAGAAGCTTACTTAAATGATAYATCTCTGTAATGGGATCAAAAAATAAAAAAAGAGAAAAGGACATAATTACTGCCTATCCTTTTGAACATTGATTTGGGAMCAGTACAAGACTCGGAATAAGACTGGGGAGTTTATTGTCAGTGGCATTCACYGAAAGCACTGTATCATTAAAGGACGGTAGTAGTAATTGTTTGGTGCCATTGCTAAGTTGAACTATTGGTCTGTGAGTGCTTGTTCCTGTAATTTAATTTTTTAATGTATGACTTGCTGTTCTCCTGCAAAGTATGGAAAGCCATTATTTGTGTGATTTGTCATTGTGGTTAAGAGCATCAAATAACCTGTATCCTTTACCACCAGCAATGCATCTGTTTGGCCTCAACTGGCAGCTGCAGCAAACTGAAAATGATACATTTGAGAATGGAAAAGTGAATTCTGATACTGTGCCAACACATCCTGTAACAGTACCTGCTGGAGAAAATGGTAAGTGAAACAGACACCAGTTTTATTTCGTACTTTTAGTGTTTCCTCTCTTTGTGTTTTATTTACGTAATCAGATCATAATACTTTCCATCAAAAGTTTGTGTATTTAATGAAATAACTGAACCTCTGTAAATAACAGTGGTTTCAAGTAGGCCTGCAGATATTATATGAGAGTTGTATTTCAAGTGAAAAGGAGTACACCATTCCTTCTACCTCAYGTTTGAAGGAAGTGATGAATCCTCAGTAATCGCAGAATCGGTAAGGTTGGAAGGGACCTCTGGAGATCATCTAGTCCAASCCCCCTGCTTAAACAGGGTCACCTACAGCATGTTAGACAGGGTTGTGTCCAGGAGGGTTTTGAATCTCTCCACAGAAGGAGACTCCACAACCTCTTTGGGCAACCTGTGCCAGTGCTCTGGAACCAGCGATAATGCTGGTGGTGTTCGGAAAGCTGGCTGGCTGTCTTCTCACCCAGAATTCCTTGTGGGAATTCACATGCAGTATTTGACAAGAGGAGGAAAGCTCTGAACCAAACCAGAGAAGAGGTAAAACCTCGACATACCCTAAAATCCTCAATAACCTAACAATTGCCGTGGGCTTCTCAGAGATGRTGAGGGGCTGGGGCTGGCTCTGACGGTGCTGCCCGACAGCGTCGGCAGCCAGCTTCTGCTCCAAGGAAACTGCCAGGCTGGGACATGCATGGCATCGGGGGCCAGAACAAGGTATTTTATAACACCAGACCAGGTGAAAATTCAAGCTTTGGAATCCCAATTATCTCTGGAGCRTTTTCAAACAAAACCTGTGTCTGTAACAGAGGAACATGAACTCTCTTTCTGAAGCATTGGCACTGGAAAAAGCTCTTCAGG
Source organism: Rhea americana (assembly GCF_003343005.1). Taxonomy (NCBI): domain Eukaryota; kingdom Metazoa; phylum Chordata; class Aves; order Rheiformes; family Rheidae; genus Rhea; species Rhea americana. Next base: position 2,437,649 of record NW_028186468.1, on the reverse strand, counting down.
GGCTTTTACATATTTGTTGTATGCAGAAAACCACTTGTGATCAGGGAGCTTCCTATGGCATGATGACCTAGCTATGGATTGCCTTGCGTTTTTTCTGTAGATGAAGTTTTCTTCCTTTTTTATTTTTATTTCTCTCTGAAACATAATAGGTCATGAGTAGTATGTTCGTTTGTTTTCTTAAAGTGTCTAGCACATAATATTGAGTCTGAATCATCCAACCAATGTATAATGTCAAAAAAAAACTTTATTAATTTTGTTGTAGGAGCTTTTAAAATACAAACCACATAAAAGGATTAYTTTTTATCGACCTTTTTCCATGTTGCCCTTTAAGATCCTCCAAACCTTTAAGAGCCTGTGCACTTTCAGCTAACAGAGGCTTTAAAATCAATAGTTTTTGAATGGAAAACTTGATTTAAATGGTTGATGAATGCGGTATTTGCTTCATTACACAAAAATCCATTTTCCCTTTCACAAGGTACAGCTGACCTCTTTACCACTGAGGAGGAGGAAGCCTCTGCCAGCATTTGACATCTTGAAAATTTTTCAAGTTATCACAACTCCAAGTTAGCAAAATGATATAGCTCTTTTCCTTCTTTTCGTCATCTTATTAAACATATGAAACTTGTTCAGTAGGACCTTTATTGTTTTCATTTCCTTTACCCTAATGTCTTTTTCTTGCACTTGGATGTTCTCTTTCCATGTTCTTATTTATTCTGAATGAATAGAAAGAAGCTACTATATGGTTAATGAATATCCATAATGCAGTGACAGCTGATGAKCCTGCTATCTTCTGCCCTGGACAGAAAATACACTTAATTGTATAAAAGATATACATATTTTTCTAAATTTTTAATAAACACATTTTTACTCGATTTTTTAAAAGTAAAACCTGATGTACTTTGCTTTAAATATAATAGGAAAAAAAAAACAAGAATATCAAATCCTATTTTTCCCTCCTAATATCCCTAAATACTGTAAAAGAAAACAGGGTTAATTTGATCCACTGTTAACATGCCCTCTGCAGAATAAAGCCAGTGGCATTTATCAGCATACATCAATACTAAAGAATAGACAGACTAGAGAATAAACATTTTAAAAACACAGAAGGAAAGTTAAATAGAAAGGAAAGTGTGATGGCTAGATAGGAAATTTAAGTAAGGGCTTTTAAGCAAGCTTTGTACTAATTACTGAAACTATAAGGAAGAATCAGCAAGGCACAGCACAGCTTTCAGTCTAAACTTTGGGTAGTCCTGGGCCTCCTTCAGCCAGAAAATCGTAGCCCTTAGAGGCTTAGATCCTAGATACTCATTTGTCATTCAGACTTACAGGTATTTTGTGTGATGAATTAGCAAAGCTTATCTTTAAAATGCATCCTTATGAACTTTGGAGAAAAAATCAGCTGTGGGTTACCTCGAATCAGCTAATYGTAAGTTGGCAATAAAAGCATGTTAAATCACCCTTAAATGCAAGTCATTTGTTAAATGAAGCTTGAATCTCTGAACAAGCCTTTTCCAAAGGTTTTTGTTTCTTTCTTTTGTGGATTTATTTTTTCCTCTCAGTGCTTCTCTCTGTATGAACAGTAAACTACTGACAACATATCACTGGCTTACCTAGTGAGGCATATGATTCAGGGATATGTAAGAATATGTATTTTATATGGATATAACTAATTTTATAGGACATTTCAATTGAGGTTTTCCAAAGCCCTTTATAAACCAGGCTTAATCACATACAAACACCTACCTGAGGTGCCTGAATATTTTTATCAGTTTTTATAAACAGGAGATAGAAGAGACCRAAAAGTTTAAAAAACAGAGCTGAAAATTTGGTTAACTATTATATTTTAACAGCTGATCACATACCATATGCTTCTGGCTGAATTTTGTATGTCATATAAAATTAATGTGCCATTCAGAAATACCTTGTAATAACATATTCTTAATTTCAGAATTTTTTTAAATGGAAAAAAAAGAGACTGGGAAAAGGGAAATTTCATTTGGCTTACTTAACATATTTTCTGAGATAAGTTGGCCCTTTTATTTTCATTAAGAAACATTACATCTACTGAAACTGATATATATTGAGCTTTTTGTTTTGTTTATCATGTAGATCATGATAATTAAATGTATAATAGCTTCTTAATTAGATGTTCTATTGATTTTTTTTCTTTAGAAAGGTATGTTTTTAAGGAGGATTTTGATTTCATTTGGCATGTAATAGCAATAACATTTAACAAGAGCGTTAAGTTATTGCCCATAGTTGTTACAGAAGAATATGTAGCAGATGCCTTGCAGGAAAAAATGTGAATCCAAGGTTATGCAATGGAATGGGAGAATACGCTATTGATTGTCTGTAAATCCAGCCTTGCAACCTAATAGTCTAATTAGTGCTGTCTATGAAGGAAGGAAAATGATATTATCTGTGACACTATACAGCAGTTATTGTTAAGTATTTCTGTGGTTTGGTTATTCATTCATATTTATTCTCTATTAAAGATATTTAGATCACCCAGTACTTTGGGTATTAACCTCCAGAATGTTTTTAAATAGGGAATGAGAGCTGAGTTTCATATAAATTCAGTGATATCTTTGTATTATTATTTTTCTTGTATATATTGTTAAATATCACTATAATTAGTTTTTTAGTTCAGGATTTTGTCCACCCTAACCTCAGGCAATGGACCAGAAATTACAAATAGCAAGCATAACATTATTTTATGTATTAGCTATAATGCATTGCATTACCTGTATCATAAATATATAATTGTATATATTGTTTAATATGCAATAGAATAAATTCATATTTTATAAATTAACTAATAAGTCAGCCAGCAATATAAGTACAAATCATGATATAAATTTACCTGTAAATATAAATGTGTTTTTTTTTTCCTTTTGGGGAGGGCTAGTAAAAGGATGATTTGGCAGGGGGAGAGTAGAAGTGTAGTGAAAAGAAAATATTCAAGAGGTTACATATTTTAAAAATTGTTTTCATACTTTTTCTACTGCATCACTGTGGAATTATGTGAATGAATGTGACCAGTTTTGTATTTTGATACAAAGCTGTGCAATAAAACTTGCAATGTTTTACTATGTGAAAAGGAACTGATGAAAGTACTAAGATTTTTTGTAAGCCCATTGCAAAACGATATGGAAAGAGAGTGATAAATAAAGCTCTGTTCTTAGAAGGACAAAAAAATAGTGATGATTTTGGGAGAGAAAGAGTGTTGTTAAAGAGGCATGTGGTTAAGGGGTAGAACTAYCTCCTGTTTGGTGAGGAAAGGCGAGGAGCTGGGATCGCTTTCGCCTAAGGGTAGTTGTTGAAGCCCAATGGCAGACAACTCGGACCAGCCGGGCAAAATGTTTGTTTGATGAGGTGGGCCTGTTCAAGCTATCCAGTTCATTTTTTCCCATAGTCGGAGGTAGTTGCTTTTCATTTCAAATGTAGAAATAGCGGAAGTTGTGGATCAATACAGCAAACGAGTGTTTATTGTTTAGTGATTACCAGTCACCAGTGTGTGAATTATGTGACAAAAGGTGGCTTAAATTTGAAGGAAGTGGTAAGAAACAAATGTTTAAGCGAGCTGAAATGATGCATACAGATCCATCTTCTGGAATAACGTATAAGTATTGTGAAAGGTTAAGTCCAAAGTTAGAAAAGGATAAGACTCATCCTGAAATGTGTTCTTAAAAAAAAAAAAAAAGAAAGAAAAAAAAAAGAAAAAGTTTCTCCATTTTCTCCACGATCGAATATTTCACTGTCTCTTGAAAGCAGAACATTGATCATTCCGATGATCCTGTGAGACATTTTCAGTGACTGCAATGCTGTCGTGGCATAGCTGTGATGATGATATAAGCCCCACTCAAGGGCTCTCGGTACCGCTGCTCTGTTTAATTCAGAAGCAGTCTCTGTTGATCTTGGATGCACAAAAAGTGGTGAGGATCAGTCTGTGACCTCACCTGGCATTTCAGATTTTAATCTAGTTTTTTTATATTCTAAACATTTGCAAAAAGGTTGTGTCAGTTTGTTCCATCRAATGATGAATAATGTAGAATTGAATCATAAAACACAGGGCAGCAACAGAATGTTGTCAGTAGTTTAGCAAGTTAGCATCACTTGAACATGCTGAGCACATTCAGATGGGTCTAATTCAATCCTTGTAGATAGACTAGCTGCTGAAAAAAAGAAAATACATTGTTAAGAACATAGTGGACTGTACGRTTGTGACTGCAGTTCTGTTTTTCTTTATACGGCTTTGCTCAAGACACATCTTGATTTGAGAGATGCTCAAATGTACCATTGCTTACATGCTCTAGAGTTGATGCGTGTTGGTAAACAAGTTGTTATCAAAATCTTTACCTCTTCGTCTAAGTTTGATAGCGTTGAGTCCATTGGATCAAAGTAGGCTTTGACCCCTGGCACCAGCTGCCACGGTTGTCTGTGTTCAGCGACACAGCGTGGTTTGGTGCGTGGACGTCCGATGTGAGTCTTTGGCCTCAGACAGGGTTGATAACTCCTCTAAGCCATCCCAAATTGTAAAGCTGGGTGGTTGCAGTTTGTGCAAGCCACTTCTTTTAGTGCCTCAGTCCTAGTAGCTCTGTTTCCTCCGGTCTGACAGTAGAAGACACCACCGCAACTAAGCTATAATTTACGTGCTAATGAGCTTTGAGGTAGGTTTGTAATCTTTGATAGACTTGGAGTGTGTGCATGCTGTGCAAGCGAGGGCACTACGGAGATCGCCAAGCTGCCGCTGACCTGTGCTATGCCTGGGTACAGCGCRGTGCCTTGCGGACTTACCAGCTCGGGCTCGAACAGTTCGACCTGTTCATTTATTTGAAAATAAATCTTCTACGTGTTAGCATCATCTTCAGTGCTTCTGGGCTTTTCCAAACCAACATCACTGAGCTACTGAGGCTGAGTTGCGCTAGKGCTGAATAAAGAATTAACTATTAATTCCGTTCAGCATTATCTTCTGGGCCAGGACATACTCATGAGTGAAAAGAGTGAAAATACTAGACTTTTATAGGTTATTWTTCATTTTATTCAGGAGACAGTGTGCGCAAGGAGGTGGTGTCAAGCTTGGGACTGAGGCTAGAAAAAGCAGGGAGGAGAGGCACAAAATACAGACCCAGCGGAGCAAGAAATACTTCCTTTTTTTATGGAGCTCAACAACAAAAAATCAGGGAACTAGAGATATGGACATTGTTGGTATTATGTAGATACTCTAATATTTAATGGAGAAAAGACCATATATAACAGTTCTTTTAACTGGGCATGTTTATGTTTATGTTATTCTTAAAATCTGTATACAGCATTTGCTTTTACTGTACACATCAGGAGACGTATGTGCACACTGTGTATGCTGGATGACCCTGTATTTTAAAACACATTAAAAAAGTGCTTGGCATAGATTCTAAAGCATTTTCCTTAATGCTTGTAATCCAGGGAAGTTGTTGTGTTTTTACTTAGTAGATATTTGTGTGAAATCTTTGCTTTGGTAGTCCTAAATTTGTTAATTCCCTGGGATCTTTATCTGAGGTGAATCTAAATATTTGATGTTGTATATTAAGGATGATTAAAAGTAAGGAAGGAATACTAATTTTTGATCTCTCATTATTTTAACCTGTTAGGAAAATTAGGAGGATTTGCACAAGAAAACAACACTATAGATTCTGGAGAACTTGATATAGGCCGAAGAGCAATACAAGAAGTCCCCCCTGGGATTTTCTGGAGATCACAACTCTTCATTGATCAGCCACAATTTCTAAAATTCAATATATCCCTTCAGAAAGATGCATTGATTGGAGTATATGGCCGAAAAGGCTTACCACCTTCACATACTCAGGTAAGAGCTGCTTGCTTTATAAGTAGGATGAAGTATTGAAAACTGTGAGCTTGTGTCTTTTGTATGTTTTTTATTTCTCAGGATTACACTTTTTTTTTCATTTTACTGATTTTTTATACTTTATTGAGCTCATGCAGTGCACAAAGCATTTATAATATTGTAAGTGATAGAATCTAAAATGTATAATGTGGGGAAAAGTTTGTCATTTATGAACTGTTTTGAGTGCTATGAGCAATGGTGATGATTTGGATGCAGAGCTGTTTGATGCGGAATTTATGTGCACCTTTTTTTTCGTGGTATGATGACATCTTTAAAAAATCTAAGCAAATTATTATATTCTGGTCAGATGTGTGCCTGAGTATGCTCGGTAAAGTCTATATTTGCCAAATTTCCAAACAAGAAGAAAACAGTTTTTTAATGAAGTTCCAGTTCATTCTACAAGCAAGTGCTACAGTTTTGCAGCTTGGTGTCCCACTAAGTAAATAAATGCAAGATAAAATACTGAAATATGTGTCTGTAAAGATACAGTGGACTAGGCTTGTAAAAGCGTCAGTTTTCATTAGACATCTTACTGTCTTAAAATTTTATTCTTAAAGGTCCCAGAAGGGATTTATTCTGCTCCACCCCTTATAAGGTTTCTAAAGAGACTTTTTATTGTATATAATCATGCACTTGTATAGTAACAAAGAAAGATTTTTTTTATCTGAAGTCATAGAAAAGACTTCAGTTAAAGCATAAAAGAATGAATAGTCTGGATGGCAGGAGAAAGGGAGGAATTGTCATCAGAGGCAGTATTTTAGAATCAATTGTGTTTAGATTTTATTTTTAGGTTTTAAGACCCTCCAAGTTTAAATTTATTTCAGCTCAGTATTTGTCCAAGTTCCACTTGAAAAGGGAATTTAGCTCATGTTCTTTTACCCAATTTAGAGAAATATCCAACGTCTTACTGATTATTTTTTTAAAGTTTTTCTTTTTGCTGTTGGTTGGTTGGGTTTTTTTGGCCTGGACACATCTCTCAGTATAGTAGCCTAGTGGTATAGTTGGAAAGAAGCTTGGCTGATTATGCATAATATTCAGCTGCAACAGCAAACTGATATCTAAAAAATTCATTTTTTTTATTCTAAATACTGACTTACATATTTTTGCACTATTTTAAGAGACTTCATTTTTAGTTTAGGCTTAATTTTTAGAAGACTTAGAACTTGGAAATATTCCTGATTCTATCACTTATTTAGCAGGTACTGTCTCACACTGATTTGAAATTATGTCACAAGCCAAGAGAGAGGGGTTAGGGTTGAGCAAAGGAGTTTCACAGTGCTGAAATCACAGAATGTTACATTAGCCTTACTTTCTAGTTTAGTTTCCATTAAACTAAAAACAATTCATTAAATGCTGAAAATGCACTTGTGTTTATTTAAAAATTAGATCCTCATGAAAATAATTAAATAGATTTTCTTTAGACTCTCACATACGAAAACGCACCCTTAGGCTGGCAAAAAGCATGAGAAATTCTAGCTCAAAGAAAATTGATTCAGAAAGTTATCAGCCATTGGAAATAGGAGTTTGGAATACAAATGCCATCTCAAATGATAACAGTAATAACAGGAGCTAGGGGAATACGTGTGTGGCAAGAATGAATAAAATTGAAGAAGCTGATCTAAACTGCATTTATATGAGAGTAGGTAAGTATATGAAAAATGATCCTTACTTGATTCCATATCCTGGTAAAAGATTGAAATGGGGTCCCCTGTATCCAAAAACTGTAAAAGGTAAAATGAGATAGCTGTATCCATTCCCTGACATCTGTATTACACAGACTCGTTTTTGTTGGATTCCTACTATTCAACTGCTGATCAGAGTCAAGCTTGCTCATGTTTAAGTGTAATACAACAGGAAGAAGCATACAAGAATCCTGCTTCTAGTAGTTTCTGTGACTTTTTGGATGTGTGGTTGCTGGGATATAGGTCAAGCTCTCTTGTCCTAWTTTTGCCTGGTGTATAGTTAGAATTTTTTACAAGCCATTTGGCACTTGATATCTTGAAAAATTAAGTATGCTCACTTATATTGAGAAGTTGAATGGCAGCCCTATTGAATTTGAAGGGCTGCTGAGGATTGTCTAGAGCACAGAGTTTATCAGAATGTTTTTATGGTCTGAACCCTGTGATGTCTGGTTTACATACCTGAAATTAAGCATGTATGTAATGTTCAGCTGAGCAGTTGGCAGTTTTTTGTGACTATGTTTCTGCACCTGGAAAAGAAATTTGGAGTAAATTATTTTCCCACAGGTTAGGCCTTTTTCCAACGACGCAAAAGCCTAATCACAATTTTACTGACGAAGACACAAGTTGTATGGTAAAATGTATATTTTACCAAATTACATTATATAAGGAAATTAAGCTATTTAAGCAAAGGAGCATCTAATGAAATAAACACGGAGAGGTATGCTAGCATAAATCTGTTCATGGTTTTCCTGTCTCCCCTAAGCCTTCTAGCTAGTGCTGACAGAGATCTCATTGGTAAACCAGGCATAGCTGGCAACGGCAAGCTAACAGCTAATTCCTGGCTTCTCTACGTCCTTTCATTGAGTGAGACAGCTTATTCACAGAGCTTCAAGGCTCACAGGAGCATGATATAAGAACAGGAGGGCCCATGCTGGGTCTGATCAAAGACCTATCTAGCCCAGTATTCTGTCTGGCGCTAAGTAGTAGTAACCATTAGCAGATATGTAGATTAATGTAACATCACGATAGACTTGTGACTTTTCCTAGAATACATTCTTGGCCACCAGCATTTTGAGGTTGAAGGACTTTGTGAGTCAAAGGTGCTGTCTTTGTACCCTATCACCTTTAGATTTTTTTCCTATGAATATATCTAATCACTTTTGAACCCATGGAAGCCTTTTAGTACCCATGACATTTGTAGCAAGGAGTTTTATGGATTAACTGGTCATCTGTAATTGCTATACTCTGTACTGTGTTTTGAGACAGCCTCCAGGTAATTTTAGTTTGACACCTTCTTGGTAGTTTTTTGGAAGAGACAGCGGACAGTTTCTCACTGTTCTCTTCTCCATGATATTCTTGATTTTTATGGATCTCTGTGGTGTCCTCAAAGAGTTATGTCTTTTGCAGTCTATTTAGTCATTCTTTGTAGGAAAGCTGTTTCATACCTTTGATCATCCTTGTCCTTTGCTGAACATTCTTCAGTTTTACTGAAGCCTTTTTGAGATGAGGAGACCAGAACAGCAGAGGATATAGCTAATGTTGAGCTACCATGGTTTCATGCAGTGGCAGAATGATGTCTGTTCCTTTTTGATCGTAGAACTGATATTTCCATAGAAGTATCTGCCGCAGCTCCCAGATCTTGTTCAAGAATGATAAAAGTTGGCTTAGAGCCCATCTCTGGATGTTTAAAGTTAAGGTTGTTTCATGAAGACGATGGAAAGTAGGATCTCTCCCATATGTATTAAATTATGTTTACATYTCTTGAATGCTGTCTGCCCTTGTCTGATAGTCACGTAGTAATGAGTGCTAATAACAAGATTTGTGCAAATGAACAACTGCTTGAGTTTCTCAGACAGCAGTGTTTGAATGTTCAGATCTTACAATAAAAATAGTATAAAACTGATTATTATCTGTACTCTGCCGGCATTCCTGAAGTTTACTTACCAGCCATCCCTCTCCGATAGCTTTGCACGTACTACTGTGATTTGTACGTATTCCTGATGACACACTACCTTCTTCAGCTCTCTCCTTAAAGCTTGGGTCTTTCTATGAATGTCTGCCTCCTCTCCATTGGAATATTGGCTGTAATGCAAAACTTAAATACCTCATTTGTTGCCCTGTTCTCCAATTCTCTTATGGTCCCTTTGCCTATTTGTCCACCTTTTTGTTGTATCCAGTTAAAAATAGACTCTTGGAAGTATGAAACTGGAATCTTTCCTTCCATAGTTGTGCAACCTCTTATGCTAATTATCCTGCTACTACAATGGATGTAATAACAGAATCATAGAAATAAGCTAGGGAGAGATCTCAAGTCTTTCAGTTCGCACCCTTATCTTGAAACAGGATCGGTAGTATCTAAATAATTCTTATCAATTGTTTAGCATTACCTCATAAAACAGGAACAGCATRCAGCAACTTTTTCTCCTCCTTTCCCATAATCCAAAATAATTGGGATACAGCACGTCAGAAACATTTTGATACATTGTAATCAGGACATAATTTTTGATTGCATTTCTGGTTTCTCTTCAGACACCAAAATCAGTCACAAGCACATGCTCTCTGTGTGTGTCACCAACCAATCTGAGATGCATAGTGCTGTCTTTCTGAGGAATCATAAATAAATCAACCAGAAATAATTGACAGTGGCTGTCCATGCAAACCCCAATCAATGCAAGCTTCAAAGTCTTTGTGACACTTTCTAAAAATGTCACTTTCATTGCAGCCAGAGAATCAATATGTTTATTTAAAGAGACTTTAAGAATAACAAAGGACTTTGGTTTAAAGTAAAACTGAATGGAGTAGTAGGGCAAATCAGCACGTTTAGACTCAAGGTAATTAATTTATCCCCGTAGGAGGAAAATACAATGGGTATGTTTTTTGCTCATAAAGATAATTGTTTTTTCAGTCTATTCTTGTTATTTTCTCTTAGGAGTACAAATCCAGCCCTTAAAAAGATTTAAATCTGGGGGACAGATGGAACAGTAAATGCCCTCTGTATGGTTTTTAAAATATAATCTAAAATGCTATTCTGATAACTACACASGCCCTTATTATGTTATAAATATAAAATCATTAATTGTACCATGCTTGTCAACCATGAGTGTACTATTTGTGGTCGCTTAAGTAGTATCATCACTTCCTTATCAAAAAGACATTTTTCATTTGAAATTGTCCTCCTACAAAAATGACCCTCTGCAGTATACAAATTACAAGATCTCTCCTGATGTCCATAAGTAACTTGTTAAAACTCAGAACTCCCTGATTTTTTTTTCTTCTTTAAATATTTGCAAATAGTGCGAGCAGAAAGAAGTGTTCCTATGTTGGTGGGAGAGAAAAAAACAAAACAGTTGCTCTCTCTCACAAAGCAAGATAAATATTTAATTCTCTGACAAATGAGAACATTGAGTGGTTTTGAATAATCTCTGCTCTTCCAAAACAGTTGCATTAGTTTTCGTGTGCTGTTGCACGTACATTCAAAGTGACAGCGTAGCAAGGTACTGGCTTCTGCACATACTAATCGTGTTACGTCCTGTTCTGCTTGTTCAGATATATTTGGAAAAGTGTTTCAGGTGTTGATAGAGGCATTTTAACTATGCATTTCTTTTACATCCTGAATAGTAGGAAGATAATTCCAATTACTGTAGAGGAACATTCTTATAATACCATCGAATTTTGGGCTTTTGAGTAGAATTTCAAAGAGAGAAGTACTTAAATCCAGTTTCGGGACAAAAGCTACCATGTTTTCTTCTGTCCAGGGAGCAGTTTCTGAAGGTCACAGGTCAGGACATAAAACCACTGATTCTCCAGTCCCAGTAACTGATGTTTTCCTACCTCAGGTGAATCAGTTGTTTCACATGCTGGTCTTTACCTTATAGACCCTGGATGTAGTTCCATTTGAGAGTTCTCAAACATGGGAAAATTGAAGGTTTATGTGTAGTAGTTCATCTCATGCAATAAAAACACATCAGAGTAAAAATGAAATGGTGGACTGAGTTGGGAAAGCAGAGGTAAGAATGCTCTTTAACTTCCATAAGTGCTTAATTTGGCTATATACACCTTGATCTTTACGTGACAAACGTGCAGAAGAAACCTTCCAAGGCATGAGATCAAACTCCTGGTTAGTGTAAATCAATGTAAGGCCCCGACTAGGTTTAGCCCCACGGGTGCCGTTAGCGCTAGTTAAGAGTTACGTGCATGAAATCTCAGGGCTTGAGATTACTCATTGTTTCCAATGCTTGTAGCAGCTCAGATGCTACGTTTTCCAAGTCCCACAGGCAGCTGTTAACCTCACCACATTTCTCTAGATGACGTCCATTAACCTGGAGTACAGCAGCTCAGTTCACCATTTCGCACAGGTGTTTCCATTTGCTGCTTTGGGCTTCCTTTGTAAGAAGTGGAAGTAAAGCTCTGTCCTTCTCCCAGAACTTCTGACTAGGTGGTGGGAGGATTGAGCAAACAATTTAATACATATTGTGAAACTAGATAAAAAGCAAAGTAGATTAATGGTGCTGGATATTATTAGCAGCTGAGATGTGTAACACACTGAAAGGGAGCTCTCACCTATGGATCAGGTGGAAGTCATGACTACAGATTAATCACAGCTGACCTTTTCTTCTGCACAATACATGAAATAAATTGCTTGCCCTGTGCTGGTCACCAAGAGAGCTGTTGCTGTGTGCACAAGTGGTCATTGGCCTTTTTGTTTGAAATCTTAGCATGGGGTGSAGGAATGAGCCAGGGTTAGTTCCAGCTCCTACCTCTGCACTCCAAAAAGGAGCTTCCTTGGTCAAAATACCACCGTAGCATTAGGATACCGCGGGCAAGCCAGCCACGGCACGGTCCGGGCCGTGCCCGTCCTGTGACACGTCGCRCTCCTCTCTTCCTCCCCGGCAGTACGACTTCGTGGAGCTCCTGGACGGCAGCCGGCTGATCGCCAGGGAGCAGCGCAACCTGCTCGAGGCGGAGCGAGCGGGTCGGCAGGCGAGGTCCGTCAGTCTCCACGAAGCGGGCTTCATCCAGTACTTGGATTCTGGCATCTGGCACCTGGCCTTCTACAATGATGGGAAAAATGCGGAGCAGGTGTCTTTTAATACCATTGTGATAGGTAAGTGTAATTTCCCAAAGTTTTTACCAGGAACTCAACTTTACTCTCTCTCTCTTTATTTTTCCTTTTTTTTTTTCCCAAATACAGAGATAAGCCTTCTTATTTAAATGGTCTGACTTCTTTTCATGGATTTTCCTTTYATTGTGTTTCTTTTGCTGCTCAGAACAAAATGCAGAATATATATTTTAATTAGTCATGCTAGAATACGAGGTCTGTACCTCTGTGTAAAACAGTGCTTGAAAGGAGTGCACTTTTTGGAAGTATTTGTTAAATGGCACAAGGCTCTATTTTGAGCACAGAGCTCATATTGTTTCATCATTAAAATTTGAGGCTTTTTGTTGGAATGTGAAGTACTTAGATATTGC
>NW_028186468.1:2335699-2424529 GCF_003343005.1 Rhea americana | reverse complement strand
AAAAAAAAGTGGACATAAAGCCTTCTCCAAGAATCTGGGTCTGCTGCCAGTCAGTAGTGGTTTAAATGATAGCTATTTTGTGTGATGGGAATCTATGAATTGTCCTTATTAATTTTTCTTCTCTTTCTTTTTTAAGAGTCTGTAGTGGAATGCCCCCGAAACTGCCATGGTAACGGCGAATGCGTTTCTGGAAGCTGCCACTGTTTCCCCGGCTTTCTGGGCCCCGATTGCTCCAGAGGTACCCAGCCAAGTTCTTCACTTGAGTCCGTCTAAGCGCGCGCGGAGACCGGCGCCGCCGAAGCAAACCGGCGCGCGGCTTGCTGCGTGGTTGTTGTCTCTCTGATTCCAAACTTGCTCTCAGTTCTTCTGTCGCGTTTCCTTTCACAGCAGCCTGCCCCGTGCTGTGCAGCGGCAACGGGCAGTACTCCAAAGGGCGCTGCCTGTGCTACAGCGGCTGGAAGGGCACCGAGTGCGACGTGCCTGCGACCCAGTGCATCGATCCCCAGTGCGGGGGCCGGGGCATCTGCATCATGGGCTCTTGCGCCTGCAACTCCGGCTATAAAGGAGAAAACTGTGAAGAAGGTACGTGAGTCACTGGTTACCGCAGCACCTGCTGCAGTGCTTCTGGTGCTCCGCTTTCCAACGGGTACAGCTAGCTCTGTTGATTCTGCCAGATCTAGATGCTGCTCACTARTACTCACTCAAAATAATAAAGCCCGTTTATCATCAAATCGTAAACCTACCGAAATATATTTGTCATACAGGGTTTCTTCCAAAATCATTTTAGAATGCCAAAAATCAGGTTTAGGAAGTGCTAGTATCACTGAATTTACATAATTATTATACTTTATTTCCTCTTGACTAATCAATGTGAAAATTTTTAGTTCTGTGTGATATCTTTTTGCTTGTCAGTATACTTATTTACTTTTTCTGGCTGAGGTCAGCTAAGAAGGAAGCACAAAAAACAGATGTTAGAATACAGAAACGCTTAGTGGTTTTTCACAGTATAGAATAAATCATTAATGTATTGCATTTGTTAGGGATCTTTTCTATGAACCACACTGTGGAAAATGCTGATTCCAGTGTATCACAGTGAAAAATGATGCATCGTTTTTGTATTCTAGAGATGTGCATAATAATATTCATTCTAGTGTTCTGCAAAGTGTAGTTCATTTTCTATTCTATTTTTTAGGAAGTAAAAAGCACCATTTTCTTCCTCAATCAAATTGATTTTATTGATCTCCACACGCAAAGTAATGCAATTAAGTCTCTGGAATTAAATTTTCAGACCATTGACCCTACAAGTGTAACATTTTATTGAGTCAAATTGCTAAATTAAATCTCGTCATCTAAAGCACATTAAAGTGAATTAAGAAGGATAGAGAGTATGCAACTCATTTATTTCTGAAACAAGTTGAAGGTCCTGTACAGCTGTCAGAACTCGGTAGCAATGGATCGGATCAGTTGATACTGAGCATTGCAGGKAATCCAACAGCTGTTACATTGTGATTAGAGGGAACAGGGGTCAGTAGCCTGGAGCCTGAAGTGAATCTTGCCATAATTCGGGGAAATCAGCAAGCCCTGAAAGATCCTCAAGTTAATCAGACAGCAGCTTTGTAATGTCACGAGTCAGTTACGTACACACACTAATTTCACAATGTCGTAGTGGTGTGGAGCAACTTGTTTTTACAAAGAACTAGGAGCTGTAGTCATGACTGATGATAGAAGATGATTTTTTCACCTTGTAGCTAGAGAGTGGAGGGTTGCCCCAAGACACCTTGATTTGCTCTTGTTTTCACTCACTCACTGCACTAAAACATAAGTGAATCTCTAGGCATCAGCTTGCTAAGACTTATTTTCAAGATAAGTGCAATACTGCTTGTTTCACAAGGGTTTTAAAAGATGAATTAAGCAGAAAAATGCCTTGAGAGCCTAGCAGGGACTGCTTGTTGTTAAGAGTGACAACTAGCTTAAGGTCATCTTTTTCTTCCCCCCACCAGCTGATTGCCTGGACCCAGCCTGTTCCAGTCAYGGTGTGTGCATCCACGGCGAATGTCACTGTAACCCAGGATGGGGGGGCAGCAACTGTGAAATCCTGAAGACGATGTGCCCCGACCAGTGCTCTGGCCATGGGACATACCTTCAAGAGAGTGGTACCTGCACCTGTGACCCAAATTGGACAGGTCCAGATTGCTCCAATGGTAAGGGTTAAAAACACTCCCATTTACAAAAACGGTGACGTTYTAAAAAGCATCTGTTTAAGGCATTAGTTTGTGATCTGCTGAGCTGATGAAAGTGGTTCAGTTGACTTCAGCATGAGCTGTGACTTGATGCAAAGGTTCAAAGTAACTGACAAATTTGAAGAATACAAAAACCAATTTATTCGCTTGCCAGTGTCTATTAGCCACTTTCTTGCAGTAGATCACATGCAAGTACAGTGTGTTCGTTGTACGATATATGTCTGTATATTTACCTTCTTACCTAACACATCTATTTAAAAACTTAGAACAACACCAGTGAATCTAGGAACAGATCCATCTTAAAAATCTGGCTARCCAGTTGAAGGCATTTTTCCTGAAATCTTTGCTCAGGTAACATTCCAGTTTGAAGGCAGTAGGAGTGCAAGAACAAATTCTAAATAGCTTTTGAGGAAGGGCACAGGCTTCTGAGGCAAAGGGGCTTGGTAGAAGTGACAAAGCAGTGAGACTTTCTTGAAGAATGAAGCTGGGCTTGTAAAACCGTGATCTGAGGTTGGAAGCAATAGGAGAAAATGACTGGAATTACCATCAGAGAGCAGGATCTAAATATTTAAGTATGATAGCAGCCTTTTGACAAATACAAGTTTTTAGGAGTATTGYTTGGTAGTCTTATATCAGAAGATAAATCTTGTCTAACTGTGAGATATGTATTTGTCCAAAACAATTCATCCAACAAATTACATGATTTTGTTAATGAAAACTGAACACATARAGTAGCTGGATTTTTGCCAGTTTATGAATAATGTATAACCTTTTCATGAGGAATCATATTTTTAAAACAGATGTACTTCCTGACTAGGAWCTTTGATATTCCATAAAGGTTTGTGCATATAGGAGTAGTAGTACAGCGCTTCAGACATTCAAGAGAAAGCAACAGAGAAGAAAATGTGGTCTTCTATTAATTTTGGTCAGAAGAAAAAACTCTTTTCTGAGCTTTTCTAGCACTAAAAATAGCTGCTTGTGAGAGACCTTCTGCAGTTCTCCACCAAACGTGAACTCTCAAAACACTCTATTTCTTACACAATGTCCTCTACACTAGTTTGGATGATTCGGTTATGCTGCAACTTTTAGTGATGTTTCAAGGAATGATTGGTCATTGCAGTACATTTAAAAAAAAAAAAAAAAACTCTCGTGTTTTTCTCAGATGTTTCATTAGTGCCAGATTCACAAAAGAGCTTTGTAAAAAGACACAAAAGAGCATTTGATGAAGCTGTACAAAATGACCTTCAAATCAGCACACCAAAAAAGTAAATCTTACCCCATAAACATTTTGTTAAGCAGCTAAAAGAAGAAAAAAATAAGTTATTTCTATCAGAAGGTTTATAGGTTTGAAATCAGCAGAGCTTTCGTCTGTCTTCATCAGCAGTTTGTCCGTTAATTAGCCCTTCAATTCCACTTCAATTAAATTAACTCTAATTAATAAGTTCATTACAAAGATTGACGCACCTTGCTCAAAGCTAGTGTGCTAAAAGCTGATAAACACCTTCACCTTAATGAAAAATTGATTAGATTGAAGAGAAATAAACCTTTCTTTCTTGGAGCTAGGTTGATGTCTTGTGACTCTAAAGTTAATCAAACCATCTTGGATCTCTTGGATCTCTTAATCAAAAATTTAATTCAAAATAGATATAAAATGCTTTATAGGAAAAACAGAAAAGCTGCAGATGTCTTTCTCCATAAACATTCTGGACCGTTTCTTAYGGGAAATGTCACAACTCCTCGACACCGTGTTTAATGTTCCACAGCACTTTGAGACAGTGTGTCACACACTACTGGGGAAAAGAAACACTGTCGAATGAAAAACTGGAAGCCTTTTTTTTCTGCTGAACAACTACTTTTTTTTGTAGCTGAAAATAGTTTTCATTCTTTTTTTTTTTTCTATTGTTGTCTGTTTGACAGTAATGAAGTCTGCTACAGTCTGAATGAATGAACAAACTAAAACTGTAAATGCAAAGTCTGCAATCTAAATTATGATCTTGTATTAACTGTGAGRGTTAACATGTTGTTTAGTCTCTGACTACCTTTGGCTCTAAATGTATTTTTCAATTATTCTATCAGTTACAAGAACCTATTACTATAGGTAAATGACAAGTTAAATTGCTGTATGTTGATTTATTTTTTTTAACAATCTATTATTTAAACCAAACTGTTCA
The DNA here is from genome assembly GCF_003343005.1 of Rhea americana. Lineage (NCBI taxonomy): Eukaryota > Metazoa > Chordata > Aves > Rheiformes > Rheidae > Rhea > Rhea americana. The sequence goes on along the minus strand of NW_028186468.1, from coordinate 2,420,118 downwards.
TAGCTGTCAGTGATATGAATTTACTGCAAGCGAAAGAGAATCATCTTTTATATTTAACAGATGTGTCAGTATGTCAGCATAGTACTAATTTGTCTCACTAACGCTGATTCCTTTTAATGAAAAAATGTGCCAGAAATGGCACATTTTTACTTTGGAAGAAAACAGGGTGGGGAGGGGAAACCTTGTTAAAATGAACTTTCATTAATACTACATTTTTATTCCCGAGGTATGGTGACCTAGATCTGTGGGACATTCAGTCACTAAAACTATGCTGTAAATTTTAATAGGTTTGAGTGCCCTATAATCTAAATTATGAAAGGTTGGTTGTAAGAAATACGCAATCAGAAAAATGTAATTGAAAATTGCTAAGCGACTGAAGAGCTGTGGACACTTAAGCATTGGTAAGTCTGCTGGATAACTAAGTAAGCATTAGGACAGAGATAAAACTCTCTATTCCATGTTCTGTAGGGTCCTACCTGAACATGCCTGTCACAGCACCTTGCTTTGATGTAGTTTTCAAAGGTTTTGCCTTTCTTATTCTTCATGGGTGGAACGGAAACGCAGCTCTGCTAATTAACGTGTGCTCTCTTTCTCCCGTGTGCGCTCCCCGTCTCTTTCCCCCTTTTCTCCTCTCGACCACAGAAATCTGCTCYGTGGACTGCGGCGCGCACGGCGTCTGCATGGGCGGCACGTGTCGCTGCGAGGAAGGCTGGACGGGCGCAGCCTGCAACCAGAGGGCCTGCCACCCGCGCTGCGCCGAGCACGGCACCTGCAAGGACGGCAAGTGCGAATGCAGCCAGGGCTGGAACGGCGAGCACTGCACTATCGGTAGGCCGGCTGCGCTTTAACGGGCCTTCGGTGCATTATTCAAACACCCAGAACTGCTGCCCTTGTCTGAGTAAGAAATGCAATACTTTGAAGCTTGTTTCTTCAAACAGAATATTTGCCCTTGTCGGTCTGGGTAAAGGAATTGGTATTTTAAGAAAGGAAATGATTATATAATGGCTCATCAATTCTTCATAGCTAGTTTGCCATGAATAGGAGGTGCAAGAATTTCCTTTTCAATCTTTTTCCTTCAACTGTCTTTTGCTGAGGGGGAGGATGCTTTTATTTTAAACTGTAAATATATCCTTTGATGTGTGCCTTTCTATTTTTATGTGATAGCTTTTCGTCTTTTGCAAATGAAGCTTCCTTTTGTTTTTCTTCTTTTTCTTTTACGGAGAAGAAACCSTAGAAAAGTGAATTTTACCTACATACACAAATATCATTTCCATCTTGCAACAGATATGATCTAACTGCCTGAAATTATGTTCTTGTCAACATATTTCTCTATTTTAGAATTATAGTAGATTTCTGATATGTATATGACATAACAGCGTAACATTTCRGCAATTTAATACAGCAGATTCAGAAGAAGTCGTCATTATTATAGCTTATATAGTCTTGTATTCAAGTTAGTTCTAATGCTTGAAAACTTTGGGGAACTCCTGTGTCTGAGTGAAGCATTTCTTACTCGGTTATTTACATTCCTTATGTCCATATACAGTGCATCCCCTCCACTGCTTAGAGTTTGACAATGAGCTAGCATGGGAAATTATACATGTAGTTAAGGAAACTGAGGAAACAGGAAAAAGTGGAAGAGCTGTCAAAAAGGTTATTATTGTAAAATGTATTTTACATAGCTGTACTGCCAAGAATTCACTCATAAGCAAGGACCCCTTTGTGCAAGACGCTGCAGGACTGTAATGCAGGAGAACAGTCCTGTCCAAACTTCTACAGTCTCAGCATAACCCTCAAAAACTGTCACAGAGACAGGTAGGAAGCACAGACAAAGGAACTGGCACTTGCCTGGTTGCAGGAGCAGACTAACTTGTGCTGAGGTCTGTGGCRAGCATTGCACAAAGCCCCGTGAGGCCTGGGACAAGAATTACAAAGTGGCTCTGCAGGTATTTATGGGTCATGTCTCCCTAGTGCGAGCAGCCTCATGGATAAGTGCTCAAAGATGCTTATTTGAGAAATTTTCAAACAGACAATGAAGGAGGTAGTCAGTAGTCGAACAAAGGACAAGAGCTACCATTGAGTGAAGAAGAAATCACAGATAAACTGAACAGTCCAAAAATTTTCCAAGTAAGGCAAAATACAGTTTTATGTTTGAAGAAATGCAGAAGGAGGGTCATTAGAGAGATGATGTGGCCAAAGCAACAGGTTAGGACAGTAAGTCTAATAGTAGTACAGTTAGTGGATACCAGTACAGGGAGATTTAGTTTTGCTGCAAAATAAGAGGAGGTCAGAGAATTTTGACTTGGGTGTTTTGGAAAGGCTGTAACTCAGAATGTTAAGCAGAAGGAGTTAGTAGGGCCAAATCATCRCTTGGGTATGAATATCTAGGGAAAAAAAAATACAGGCCAAAGATCATTCCCTGGTAGCTTACAGCCATGGTTGAGAGGCAGGACGGTGGCGTTGTGCATGATGGTCCCAGCAAATAATAGTGATGAGAACTGTGAGGGCAGGGAAAATGAAAGGCCTGTTTTAGCTGTGTTAACTGGTATCCACATCATTGCACCAGGAAGAGAAGGCAAGATTTTCTTTTGGAGAAAGGAGCCAGGTGTGAAGTAGTCAGATTGATTTGTGAACTGTTTTTACAGAAATCTCGATTGATCTTTTTGTTCACTAATGAGATTGCCAGGGCATATGAGGGCGGGGGACCAAGACGTGTCCCTGCAGAATCGCAGAGAAAATTGCCAGGGTTAATGTTTTCAGGAACTTTCCAAAAACATGCTGATGAGGAGAAGAGCGAGATGAAGAGAGAACTGCACTTTATACAATAAAATAAAGCAAACCTTTAAAAGTAGGATAAAGCCTTTCCCTTGACCGCCTTAACTTGCCAATGAGCAATTACTCAGCAGATCGCTCTACTGTTGGTCTCACTGACCTTGGCAGTATTTCAAGGTTTGTAGTTATACACGGATGAACTGCTCTTGAACAATTTTTCCAACRTATTAGGCACAAACAAGTTTTTCCTCAGCATTGGGCAAGCAGGTCTGTCTTCCCACCTGTTTATTCTTTAAATGTATATTTATTCTGAGGCTGCTGCTGTAAAGATCGATCATTTGATTTGTTTATATTGCAACTACAGCCTCAAAGACGAGTAATAAGGTATAGCCTCTAGCCCATTATTATATTTATTTTTCTTCAGGACCCCAGCTTTGCAGAGAAACCATTTTATTATTCATTTCCAGGAGTAGTTCCATCTTCATGTAGTAAAAACGGATGCTTTGTCAGCTTTGAAAATGAAGAGTCAGTTTGCTTTTTTTTTCACCAGCCCTAGAGTTTATAGTAGCTTCCGTTGGGCAATAAATTTCAAAATACAAGGGACATCAGCATGTTTCTCTGTATATACACCCCAGTTTTCTTATTGTCACCCTCCATTTGTAACCCACACACTTCTATGCTGCTACAACTCTCAGCCTGGTAGAATATTTACATAACTTTTGTTGTGCATATGAAAGACACTCACTCTCCCTTTATAAGCCTAAAAATAGAAAATTTCCCCAATCTTATTTCTAAAAGCTATTAACCTTCTCACTACAGTAGTGTGAAGCACTTCAGAAATACAGACTTACTAGTTTGGTGCCGCTGTGGTTGTAAGCCACGTGAAGTGCGTTGACTTAAGTTTGTAACTTCTTTGGGAAAGGACTATACCACTAGGTCTTTAGGTGGCTGCCCAGAGTGAGGTGAACATGCATGCTTTAATCACAGAGGTGCTAACTGGAGTCTTGCTGTTATGTTCATCTAAATCCATAACTCATTTGATCAGGGTCATTGTGCTTTTTTGTAAAGCACAAATGCAGTTTAAAATGGTAAAGATTTGCATCTCAGCTAACAATTTATAAATATGTTCCCTGTCTGTCCTGTCTCATTTTTGGTTAGCCTGCTATTTGTATTGTTAGATGACACGTATTAAGAGGCTGAAAGAAAGACACAAACCCATCGGTGTAGGTAAAAGAAGGCCGTCCTTAGTGGTATTCCTGTCTAATGTCTTTCAAACTCTAGGTTCCTTTTGAGTTATGCTGATTTTCATGTATACTCAAGATATTCACAAGGAAAATTGGCCTAGGGAACTTCTGATAAGATGGAAAAAAAATTTGATTTTATTTCAGTTCTTGAGGATTTGGGAAGCAAAATCATAGGTGATCGCAAARGTTTGCTTTTTTTGTTCAGATGAAATTCAGACATCTGTTTCTCAGAGAACCTTTGTTTAAGCATCATACTTTCTGTAAGTTTTAGGATCGCAAAGACTGGAACTGGCAAACAATACACATACGTTTCTGTATGCATTTGGTTTGTGAGAGACGGTAAAGTAGACTAAATAAAGCAGATTTTTTTTTTCTTTTTTGAAGCCATATGTACAGTAAGATAAGCAAGATTCTTTGACTAATGTGAGAAAGCTGGTGCATGTTGCTAGCATCCCCTGTTCCAGTGTGCTTGCATGGGACATCTCTGACTTAAATACCATACCTGATATGGGCCACATTCGCGAGTCATTGCTGTTGCACTCACCACATACTTCCAAAGATTTATATCAGAGATGTTCAGCAGATAATTACCTGTGTTGTGGTGAACTGAATTTGACGGGAATTAGCGAAAATGAGGATTTACAGCTATTGTACAGCATCTTGCAGGTTTGAACTAAACACTGGCAATATATGCTCCAAATACTTTAAGACCATCTAAATTGCTTACTGTCTTTTCCCTGCTGAGAGTCGTAATATTTTACCATTGCCTGTATCCATATGAGAGTAGGTTAAATCAACAATTTATTACAGAGCTTTGGAAAATCACCTGTCAACTGTTTGTTTGGTCTGGGAGTGACATTCATGGGTCTGAGGTGAGCGTCCTTATATTATTCTGTGAAGCTCTACCTGCATCTCAGTGTGATACAAGGCTGCACATGCACAGCTGGTGCCCAGGTGATAGCCCAGAAGAAAATTTGGTCTGTAATTAAGTTTTCATAACACAGTTGTGCTAAAATATGTTTTAATTTCCTTTCTATCCTGGTTCGCAGCAAGTTCAGTGACCCTCTCCTGTCTGAATAGTTGTTCTGTGAGATTGGAAGAGCTATTATTTCAGATAGTCTATTATTTTTTTGTGATATAACTGGCATGTACTACAGATAAATTAAGTAACTGTCGTAGGAAGCCCATAAATATGAATACTTATCCAGCTGCTTTTCCATTAAACTCTGTTATCTGAATGAAATCAGTAAATAATTATGTTGGTGGGGAATCTGCTGTATCCATGTGCTGGGTAACGTCTCGGTTTTACAATGAAGCTTATTTTTTTCTATAGATCAAATTAGTTTTAGAGTAATCTGAATTGCARATTGGCCAATTTGCATTGAAACTATGCCTTCTTATTCAGATTTGTCAACACCTCTTTTTTAAAAAGTCTYTAACATTAAACATGGGTGGGTAAGACCATCTGTTTAAGAAGCTTGCCTGTAGCTCCATTACTAACACATGAGACAGGTTACAGCTGTTTAATTGTTATGATATTGAACAATTATCAGCCAGTCCAAAATGAATATTTATGTATGTATGCATGGAATACATGTCATTAAACATAAGAGATACAAATATTGATTAATGTCATTAAGCATTCACATTAATCCCTTGGGAGGGCTAGTTACTGCAGGAGTATTCATGCTACTTTTGAGTGCTGCATGAGGTTACTTCACCTGGTATACAGAAATGAAATTCACATCAAATGTTGTTCAAATGGTGGTCCACAGTGAAAAGGTAAAACTTGAAATATGTTTGTATTCTGGTGACAACTGGCAGCTAATTGTTTTATCATCTAAGAATTTTCCCAGATTCATTCCCCCTAAAATTTAATTGAGATAAAAATAATAGGAAAAAGCAAATAGGAGAAAAATACAAGGAGAAAGAGCATTTTTCTTTGCATGAAATGACATTAAAACCAATCAAACAAAAAATAAGTTTTTCTTTGCAAAAGGTTTCTAGAGGCAGCTCTTTTAACTAGAAAAACAAGAAAGTTTTCAGGTTTAGATTCTCACAATTATAGAATAATAAGTAACATCTGGAGCACAATCCTGTAAGTGCATTCCCATTACTACTGACTGCATCCTAGTGACTGGTTAGAACGGGTTTTTTCTGAGTATGGGTAAASATGAAGGCATTTGCTTGCTGGTTTTCTGTGTGACCATGAGTGGTGGAAGCTCAGAAGTACTGACAGTGTTGAGGAACACTTATTTTGGGAAGTAATACCTTCTAAAAAGTTGTAAGATCTTCACCTGCTTTCTTCAGCATGTGTTTAGCTCAGAGTTCCTTTTATTAGCGATTTCAAATATGACTAAAGGGAAAAACACTTGATCAGAGAGCAAGTCAAAACAAACGTGTTCCTCCTCCTCCTGTTAATTAAAAGAAGTGATTATTAAAAACTGAATATGGCTATATTTCCTTAGAGTATAGACTTGACAAACTAAGTCATGGTCTGTTTAAGGGCTTGATTGATCGTCTCCAGATTTGCATGGTGCAGAAAAGGCAGCATGAATAACTGGTACTGTGGTGACTGCTGCCATATTGCTACTGTAACCGATTTGCCAAGCGTAGCTTATTCTTCTCAAAAATTTGGTGCTACCAAGTATTTTTACATTCAGTGTTCTTTTAAATACTTAGGTATTTTATCTATCTCAATGCATTCATACCAATAAATCATCATTAAATCTTAAGATTCTTTTGAGATTGTGGAGTTTTGATAAGAACAAAATGCTTCCCTTCATATTAAAACAAATTACTGCTGTATTGATATATTCTGTACTTATCAAAAATTTTTAAACTGATATTCTTCCTTAGTTTTGGTTTCATAGAATTTACTTCAATATGAATTTCATCAGTCATGTATGTCAGTCAGTGTAGTCTCGAGTAATATTACCAGAATTTCAAAACTAATTACATTAAATACCATTCATCAAACTATTATGAATGAAATCATACTTTCAAAATTAATGTTTTAGAAACATCTGACTTCATTGGAGTCAGGATTTCACCACAATATTTACAGCTGTACCATCAATGCAAAAATTTTATGAAAAAGAGAAGTTGACTTTCATAGCACCCGCGGGGCTGATAACCACATTTTAACAATATTTCATGTAGTTTAGTACAACTATGTTTTTGATCTTTCCTGTGCCTGAAGAGCATGTTACAATTTGCCAGGCCAAGCTTTAAATATGCAAGATATTTGTACATTTGCTGAACTATAAAAAATTTGCGTTACCAGGAAAATTGAAGGTAATCAACCAGATTTCTGGTAGCTACGTATCTCAAACTGTAAAAAGAAGTGAATTATTGGTCAGGCCTTAACACTTTTCAAGATCAAGTATCTCAAAAACAAATTATCTGTTAGTGTACTTTAAATTGCTAATTGGTTGATTTGCATTTAAATGAGGACCACATGTGAAGTTCAAGTTGGGCACATTTTCAAAAAACAGCAGACTCCTCGGAGATGTGAGGACTTTTACAGCATGTTGCAAAGCAGACTGGAGTTGAAGTGGCCAGAAAGGAAACGCTTTTGTAGGCTGYGCAGTTACACTATTACCTAGTCACGCCACCAGGCACATTCGGAAGATACTCCCAGTCAGAAAGAAAGACGGAAACGATGAGGCTTTCCTTTTCTTTTCATGCAATTCTTAATATCAGCGTCAGGATTGATGTGCACCTTTTTCTTACAGAGTTTTGTCAGTGATTTCAAAGAAGTATTTGACTTTTTTTTTCAGCTTTTAAATGTGAGACAGAGTTTCTTTGAATGCTTTCCAGGTTAGATAGATGTTAAATAGGAAACAACAAGAAGTGAATAACTGCTCATGAACACCTTAGCAGTCACAAACTTCTGATGTCTATTAAACCCCTTAAAAGCAACTGAACCTTAATATTCTAAGATAGCGATAGCTTTCCTATAATAATGGTGAGAAACATTATTTTAAAACTGAAATTGGGACAGACTCCAGAACAAAAAATCTGCTCTTGTCATAACGCACAAAAACCTGTAAATGACTGCTGCAAAGAATTGTTGTGGTTTTGGCAAGGGATAAATTGCAGTGAATTCAGATCTCTCTGTGGAAGTGTATGCAGTGGATATCTCTTGCAGATCTACACAGGCACTGGAGAATAAGTGCAAAAATAATGAAGAAGGTACRATGTCAGGCTGAAGAGTATGTTTTGGCCAAAGCAAGGAAACTAGGAAGATTGCCCAAAATTATTATTCCGTGCATGTGTTCTCCTTTACAAGCAAGGCAAAATGTGAATTTAGAAGGAAAATAATCTCAAAAGGAAAGWGTGTTCATAATCCCCCTCTATTGGCAGCCAAGACCTGAACATATGGTATGTCTAAGACAAGGTTCTTATAAACTCAGAAAAAGGATGAGGACTATGAGCTGCTTACAGCTGCKCTCAGTACTGTCCGGTGATGAGTAAGAGAGTGTTACATTTACAAATGATACCAAAGCCCACTGTCCCCCAAGCACTTTGGAAGACAGGATAAGAATTTAAAATCACTCTAACAAATAGGCAAACASGGTATCCAGAAAAACAATGTTCAATTCAGTAAGTGCAGGGTTCTGTGCTTAATAAGGATAATCAACTGCACAAATTCAAGTTAGAAAGGAGTTTGCCGGGCAGAAGTTACTCAGAGAAGGCTGAGTAGTAGATCATGATTTTTGCATGAATGAGCTCCTTTGGAAGACATGCTAGAGGCAGGGGCTTTAAAATTTGGTGAGCTGTGGACTCCTAAATGTTTTTTTTTTTTTTTTTTTTTTTTTTTTTGATAGTGGTATAGACATTTTTAGAAATTTTGTGTGGAAGCAAGGCAGTTTTTTCAGTCATCCTTTGAGAGTACAAACAGTTACTTAAAAGACTCAATATGCTATTCTGCAAATCTGCTGTGGATCAAATAAGAAATACTGGGTTGCAATATCACAATGGATATTTGGTTTTTTACATTCAAAGGATGTTTTCGTTGACAGGATAGTTAAATTGTGGCTAAGCAGAAGAATGAAGAACATCTCCAGGGAGGTCAGGTAGCTGTATCAGGAGCCTTAAGCCAGAATGAGAAGTTAGGGAGTAAGTCTTGGACAGGTTAGAGGGGCTAGACCAGAGCAGTCAACTTTGGGTTTTGTACTAGTTGCCACTAAACAAACCCGAAAACAAGTTCATTCTCCCTAAAGCTTGCAATTAAACTCTCACAATTTTTCTGCTGCTGGTGAACATCTGTGAAACAGCTAATAAAATGTGTACCTCTCCTACTGCGGGGCTGTACAGGGAATACAAAACACCCTTGTAACACTTTGTTAGCACAACTGGCATAACCTTAAGTGGTTTATCGAAGCTTCTCACCATGTTGTTCACCATGAAAAACATAAAATGCCACAGAATGGAATTTTTTTCCCTTCCTTTCCTTTTTTCAGCTTGCTTTTTGTACGTAAGACTTAAGAGCTTTCTCACGCCCCCAAAAAACTAAGAACTTTAGTAGTTGTAAGGTCAAGAACATGAAGTCAGGAAGCAATAATACAATGTTGATTTGGTCCTTGTATATGTACATCATTATGATAAAAACTGTAATTACATCTTTAATTACTTCTTCCTCTTCACCTGATTTACTTGATATGAGAATATTACAAGACTGTGAAGGGGCTGTTGCTTGTAGAAACTTTGCATCATTTGTGGCTGAGAGAGGTGGGCAGCATCATCTTCCGGTTAATGATGGTTTCTTGGAGAACTACTTTCTACTCTTGCTTCTACTGCAGATTTTCTGCTAGTAATTCAGAAGGGCAAACTTTAGGAGAGTGTCCCCTGACTATTCATTTTGGGGGGATGTGGTAAGAGTTCCTTGAATATGGTTTACTAAAACACTGAGTGTACACACAGCTACAGGTTAGCAAAGGGAAAACGGTGTTTTCTGTGTATGAAATTCTGTAAAATTGTAAGTATTTTGAAAAATCACATCRTAGATGTTGCAGCCAAAATAGGTGGCTACTTTTCACTTTAATCTTTCTCCGTCTCACTTACCCACTAGTAAAATGAGTGAAGAATACATTCTCCACTCACACCAATAGCATGAAGATACTATAATAAATAATTTTGACCTTGTGAGAGTGATCATACAAAAGTCTATGAGAAAACTGTTACTTCTTTGTCTAGGTTAACATGGTRTGCCTGTTATTAAGGCATCGGCCACGTGTTGCTCCCGAGAGGAGTGCTAAATGAGGACTGTCAGTTCTGTACACTGACAGACATAGGTCCCACTGCAAAAAAATATATCATTATATATGAAAGATCATATTGCAAGGGTATGTGTTCCAGGGAGGAGGGTGTAAAAATAGTACAGGTATCCATAAATCTGGTTTCACTTACATTTTGAATGTTTGACTTTGCAACTTCCATATTCTTTTAATGTGTTTTTTTTTATTTGTCATATGTAGTGTAAACAAAGTTATACACAAAAAACATTCTTGAATTTAAATAGTGAAAACTTTTAAATGTTATAACACTTAAACACAGATAATGAGCGTAAGCAAGCTGCATTCGTATGCTGAGTTCATGTATATGAATACCTGCTTTGTAAGACAGGCCAGTCCTGAAGAAAACCTTATTTTGAGCCCCAAAATGACCGACAGCAAACTGATGCAGTATTTTTCATTGTTTGCTATATACCAAAATTATTTCTTCATCTTCTTCCTTCCCCCCCCCCCCACCTTTGGCTTGCCTCTCTCTTTCTAATTCCTCTTTCCTGACTTCTTTAAGAGKCTTAAGAGGGAGAGGCAGCAGCACACTAAGGAAGGGAGAAAGCTAGTGGTGTTAAAGAAGCAGAGACAGAGGTTCTGCTCAGGCTTGCGAGATGGAGGAAGCAAAAAAAAGCCTGCTAGTTTGTAATTTAGACTCATCTTGGTCGAAGCCACTTTGGTCACATTCTTTTATATTTTTGCCTCAAGTCTAGTGGTGCCACGATGTCTAATTTCTGCTCCTGCTTCTGGCAAAGTAACTCTTGAATTACTTACTGCTGTGAGCTTACACTGTAATGGGACTGTATACTGCACAAAATATTTGGCATGTTTTAGCCTAGTGTATCGATTACAAAGATTATGGTGGGTGAAAATGTCTTATGAAGGGTTATGGTATAAGCTCCTAGGAATATAAATTTGTTATGCTGTATTTAGAAGCCTGTCACTGTTATAATCCTTTATGACAGATTAATCGGTAATAAAGCAGTGCTACGAGCACCAATTAAGGAACATCAAATCAATGGGTACGCAACTCCTGCTGATTTAAACAGGAGCTGATTGGGATAAATGGATTTAGTGTAGACTTATGTTCTGTGGCTATTCTGGCATACCTACAGGAAGTAGCTTATGAATAATCTGAAGAAGATACTGATTTACATCTCTAATAGGAGGCTAGCAGAAGACATTTAAAAAAAAAAGAAGAAGAAAAGAGAAAAGGGTCTGGATTCTATCTAGTTGTGAAATACCATGGTAAACGTGAGTTTGCCAGGCAGTGCCAGGCAGTCCTTTCAAAGTACATTTATCTGCAACATCTTTACATAAATATCCACATACCTTGCTAATGCAACTTGTATTTTATTTGTATGAATTTTGAATGCCACTTACATTTTCTCAGATTTTGACTATGCTAGAAAATTTGCACGTTTTATACCTTCATTTGTTTTTTCTGTATTCCGTATGGAGCTGTATGAATTCCCTCTACTTGTTGAAATAATACTAAGATTTTAAATTTCACAGTCTTAAATCCAACAAAAAAACCCTTACAGGTATAGATTAAATAATATAATCAAGTCTATAATTAGATCATTAGACTTTTCAAGGAGTTATACTTAAATACTGTGAAGAGTAGGACTGTGCTCCAAATCCTGCATATGATTTTCTAGGTAGAGGGAAAAGCAGGGAGATGCCCTTCAGCCTCCTATTTCATACTTCCACCTAGAACGGGATTCATTCCTATTTCAGTCGCAGTGCCCTGAAAATAAGGAAGACTGCATGGCTAGCTAAATTCTACTACAAAAATAACTTTTTTTGGTCACCTATTTTCTGCTTTTTGATTCTGGGATGCAACATGTTCACCAGAACAGTTTATACCATTGTCCTTAATGTWAGAACTGTAGAATGACCATGAGAAAAAGGATGCTGAAATGCAGAACTTGGTTTCCAAGCCTTTTAGGTATATGATCTGGAACCGSCTTCTTTTAAGACTACTGGATTTAAAAACCCTAAAGAGTTTCTTCTTCCTTTTACCTAAATTGCAGATGGGATTTCTGAAAGGAATCTTAGCATGTGGGGGTCTGGGTTTGCAGGGACTATTTTCAGTTTTTTTCTATGTTCCATTTTGTTGTTTCTTCCTACCTTTGTAGAGGCTTTTAAKGCTTCACTGGTGGACAGATGCATTCTCCAGCGAGACCTAATTGCTTCCATTTTATGGAACAAAACTTGATTTTTCCTCCACATATACTACACAGTACTCCAAGAGTGGTTCTGTAGGAGCATGTTATATTGGTATGAGAGCGAAGAATTTGAAGCATCCTGAAATGCAGCTGCATCGCTTTTCTTTTTGCTTGTGGTTTATGTGAAAGGGTACTTTGTTGCTGCCATCTAAATGTTCTGTAACCGATGTTTTTGTCTTCTTAGTTTGTTTCTTCCTTTATCGTAATAGTGAAGAAAAAAAGTTGTGCAGTGGGCGTCTGGCATTTTCTTCTTTGAGAGAGGGGCACGATGTCCCTCTCTCAGTCACAGCAGTAYGATTGTGGCTTCTGTGAGGCTCCGTGTCTCACCGCCTTCCTCCTTGGTCTTAGGAAAAGCTTTTTCCCATTYGGCCGAATCAGAGTGAAATCTCATGGTTGGAAATGCCTTTCTTACCCATCCAATAAGCAATGTTGAGGGTTGATAGTGAGTGACAGAGCAGTTGTCAGACTGGGGCCGTTATCCAGCACAGATCTAGAAAAGGTCAGGTTTTGAAAACAACTGAGCGTAGGGGTTGTGTTGGGAGACCTTGCRAAAAGGGATCAGATTTTGTAACCTCCTGTCACCAGGCGAGCCASTAGCTGGGTTTGGTGGCCTGCGACGGACCTGTGCTGCGAGGTTTTGCTGTACGCGACTGCCGCCCACGTCCCTTTCCTGAAATAAGGGGGGAGCATGTAACACATCTCCTCTGTGTTTCGTATTTAAAGCGGGGCCTAGTGCTTTACATCCATCTCGTGGTCTGTCTGTCATTCATCCATCTGTCCTCCTCAAATCTTAAGCATCATAACTTATCAAAAAAGTCTTGCTATTCTTGGGTATACCATTTTATTTGTTTTTATACATCTGAAGGCTAAGTTTAATTTTCACCCGTCCTTCCAAAAGGAGTGGATCACCCCGCTGCTAGCCCCGGTACGCCCTCCTCCACCCTGCACATATGGTCTAACTTATTTTACATAATTGCCTGTGTGTACGTGACCTGCAAATCAAAGATCTTCCAGCATGGTCAGTGTTTCAAAGCTCGTAAGCTAAGTAATGACTCTTATGTTGTACTGAAAATTGGATTTCTTTACTAGCTTTGATTATATCTTTATATACAAAAATCAAAGCATGCGAAAAGAAATCAGAAATAGAAAGCCTTATCTTAGAAAGGTAGCATCTCTTTCTCCTGCAGGCCTCGTTTTTGAAATATTGTTTCATTGAATCATGAGTGTGTTTGCCGAAAAGGGAATTTCTTGCATTTTTAAAAGCTGTGAAATACATTTTCATTTTGTAATGTAAGATCTCTCATGTCAGGTGCACCTGCTCGATTTGCATGTGAATTCTGAACAATTCTTGTTTTATGTGACACTTCTGAAATGTCTGTCTGTTTTTTTTTTTCTTTTTAACTCTCAAGCTCACTATTTGGATAAGATAGTGAAAGGTACTGTACCTGCTCTTTGCTGACATGCCTATACCTACATGTATTTTTATATATATATATATATATATGAATACCTAGTGACCACTGTAATAGATTTGGCAACAGAATCTTTTCTTACATACATTCCATGGATTATAGATATAATTCATATTAGTTTCAACCCATCTCAAATTAAAATATGAAATCTCACTTATGTTATATAATAATATTTTATTAGTTGTTACACTTCTCTGTACAAACTGTGTACATGTATTAGATTTTGCTTGAACCAAAAACTGAAGATAGTATTCTTTTGCTGTTTGGTACTTTATCTTTGTTGGCTTTGTCATTGGACTTCTACCTATAAAAAAGTAAAGATTTAGGAAAAGAAGCAAAGTGATACTCCTGTCACAGAACAAGTGTCAGTCTTTCTAAAGAATAGATTACTTACAGATATATTTTTATATAGCCAGATCAATAGAATAAGTCAGGATTTTAAGCTTTTGTTTGTCTAAGTGTGACAAATCTATATAAAATTATGACTTGTATTTTGTATGAAACTAGAAAGTTTATATGCTTTATGCAACGTTTTCAATTGAAAGGCTCAAGGATGTGAACACCCAATATGAAACAGCAAAGATTCTTATATCTTCAGTTATGGTAAAATCTGATAGAAAAAATGTTAACAAAAATCCTACCCCTCTTTCCCTGAGTATCTTTTTCTATTCCTTCTTTGTGTTTTTTTTTCATTAGAATATGGCAATATTCATGGCAATATCCAGGCTTTCACACAATAAGTCTTGAGTGTACCCAATTGACTTCTAAAACACTCTGTCAATAGGGCAATTAAATCTGTATGTCTTCAATAAATGAAACAGAAGAAACATTCATTAAAAAAAATAGCTCTCTCTATATGAACAAATACTGTTAGCAGCTACAGTCTGCAAGAAAAAGAGTAGCAAGACTAATCTCAGCCTGGCATGATGGCATGATATCCATAACTATAACATCATCCTATTTTCTCATAAGAGGCTGTTATGATTCTCTGCCTTCTATGAGTAATTTGACAAGAGTTAAGTGCCCTTTATAACTTTTTTCTGTGAATTTTTGTAATTTGAAATTGCATAGTCAAAAGGAGTCATTATATTCATAATTCTTTAGAAGAAAAGATAAGCTATTACTTCTGGAAGAATGTTCTAAGCTCAAGTTCAGCCAAAACAGGTTGGTAGATTAGTTCACAAAGACAGTAGTCATAGAAAGTGAAGAGATGTTTTTGCCCATTTCTTAGTGCTTTTTTAATAAAAATTTGCAGATAATTGTTGTGTCCAAAAATACCTGATTTGTAGCCACTTTCACCTAAGATGCTTAGTGCCATTCTGTACTTGCTTCTGTCAATGTCTTATCATAGTCACAGATAAGGAACACCAGAATCTACATATTTATAAAGTGTTGTCATCCTCATACAGGCCATGTTGGCTGCATGCCAGATTTCATCACTAGGAAGTGACAGATACTGTTTTTTTTTTTTTTTTTAATGTAATGTTAGAGTGAAAGCAATTATAGATTTTGGATATATTAAATTATTTTAATTGTTTCCCAAATTTTCCCTCCTTGGCCATAAAAGCAGACAAGATAGGATATAAAGGTAACAGCACAAAAGCCTTAGGGAGACTGTCACAAAAAATCACTCTCTGCTATCTGTCTTGAAGCACGTCACTACCGTGTTTTTGTTCAGTCTATCAATGTTTTATTGTGGTCCTTATGGTATTTCATTTTGTCCGTCCTAAGTAATCAAATACGCACAGCTATTACATTTACTTGGAAATCCTGTTGGTCCTGTCCCATCCGTATGCAGCCTGAATCCTAATGTTTGTTAGAATAGATGCTAAGCTGCTTCTCTATTTCCTGGGCTTTGCTTATTCTGTGAAAAGGAATGTACTTTTGGCATAAAGTATAGTCATTAAAACTGGCCTATACTTTGTGCAATTATTTAACGCACTGTAATTTCACATGAATATACGGCAACTCTGAGACCAGATAAAGTTAATGTTCTCTTTTACTATGTGGCTAAAATTATACATGCTTTCCTACTTAAGAATTTGGAGGGATTTGGTCTTAGTAACAGGGAGCTGAAACATTTATACCAGTAAGTAACCAATACTGCATAGAGCAAATAATATTCTATTCTATGAGCGCAGAAAAATGTATCATTTTATGCAGCTATGTTTGGGCTGTGCACTCATCTCTTGTTACTTTGCCAAAAACAACAAAAAAAAGTTAAAAAAACAAACTTAATTTTGTCTGGCCTGCAGGTATTTAGAGGATTGGTGTGTATATTTCCTGCCTGTACAGGTAAGTGGTGTCTCAAGTGTCAGGCCAATCACAGATGCCACTTTGATAAGAATTACATTCCCCAGGTAATGTTGCTGTTCCACTCCATGTGCAATTACAGTATCTGTGCTGTTATAAAGGCCTGTTCCCAGTAAGTGTCCCTTGTTTGTATTTTTTTTTTTGGTTGACATAATTGCAATATTTAAATCACTGGTGATTTTCTGCTTTGTCTGTCTCAATAGAGGGCTGCCCTGGCCTCTGCAACAGCAACGGAAGGTGCACGCTGGACCAAAACGGCTGGCATTGCGTCTGCCAGCCAGGGTGGCGGGGAGCCGGCTGCGACGTAGCCATGGAAACTCTCTGCACTGACAGTAAGGACAACGAAGGAGGTAAGATATACTAGCTGAAGTTTGAAYGTTAGGGAAAACACGTTGAGGAACTGAGATTTTACAGTCAGGTGAAAAAATACAGCTGAGAGAGTCACGCGTGCATTTTACTAGCTGCTTTCGTGCGACGTGCTAGCCAAGCCTTACAAGATTATTGCAACAGGCAAAATTCATACTTAGGAACTGCTCGGTGGCATATTAGTTTCCCTGTGACGTTGCTCAGTACTGGAACAAAGTATGGTCTCAATTCAGTGAAGTGTAGTGGAAGAAAAAGAAAAAAAAAAAAAGAAAGATGAGAATTCGTATTTTCAGTGACCTCACAAGGAAATTATCCCAAGAGAAAAGACCGAATAGGGACTTTGACCTGTGATACTATTTCTGGAAACAATGGCTTGCCCAGTCGACAAAAATCTTACTCATCCATAGCCTGTGAATGCTCAGATAATTGACAGGATGCTTCTAGAAGTCTGTCTTTCTTACGCTTGCTTTTCTGCAGTCTGTCACT
Organism: Rhea americana; assembly: GCF_003343005.1. NCBI lineage: Eukaryota > Metazoa > Chordata > Aves > Rheiformes > Rheidae > Rhea > Rhea americana. Next base: position 2,402,950 of record NW_028186468.1, on the reverse strand, counting down.
GGTGTGACAGATAAGAATCTGCAGTGAGATGCATGCAGGACTGTTGACTGAAGGAATCAATCTGTGATCAAATCATTGTCAGGTAGTGAAGACAGAGGGACTGTGACTTTCTGACATGACTCAAATCCCACAAAAACTCCCCAAACCAGTTAAAATGTGAAAGTAGTCAAATATTAGGTCTTTTTAATACTCTTGTTGTCTTTCTGGCTCTCTCATCTGCTCTTTTCATCTACTTTTTTTTTTTTCCCCCCCTTTTTTTTTTCAACTTTTAGATCCAGAGCAGAGATAAAAACCTCCATTAGAGCCTTTGGGAGGTGATGATGTCATATGGGACTGACCTTATTTTTCATTTTTAGACTGCTTGTATCTTTCCTGCTGTTGGTTTGCTCTTTGCTCTCATATCCTGATTGCAATTGGGATCTGAGACATCATAAACTGTGGGTTACAGCAGCATTTACTTCTTGAGGAAAATAAATCACATGATCAAAACAGTGCTGCCACTGTTTACTGTCTTACACATCATTTGATTTACCACACTTAGCCTTTACATATTTTACATTTTGAATCTACTTTACACTTTTAGGGGCCTGAAGAATCTGAGATGATCTAGTCTACAGTGAGCTAGTGCAAAGCTGAATTTCTGCATGTGTGAAGGGAGCAAGAGGAGTGATTTAGCCATAGGCTCTTCATGCAAAGATGTGCCATTCAGGGAATTAGCTTCAGATGGGCCAAAGGATTATGAACATAAGGAAGACAGGAAAYCTGCAAGCATGAAAAGAGAGAAAGCAAGGAGAAAGAATAATTAGAAAGGTTAGGACAAAGGCCGTTTGGAGGGAAAAGCAGATGATATAGGGGAAAAAAAAAAAGAGGAAAAGGAAGACTGAAAGCCCAAGGATAGACTAAAACAGATTGAATAAATATTAAAGAAAACAGAGTGAGGTTGCATGAGAAGCAYGGTGAACAGGAATGCACATAAAGAGAACAAGGGAAAAGGAGATGCTTCGGACTGAAAAAAAATGATAGTTATTTGTGAGTAAAAGAGGGAAAAGAACAAGGAATTGGAGCAGAAGGAACTAACAGGATGACTTGAAGTTCAGAAAGAAAGAAAGACACTGTTGGGGAAAAAAAAAAAAAGCATTGAGTGATGTTTTTACTGCCTTTCCTCTTTGCAGACATGACCCAGCTATGTATGAGGTAGGGATTGGCCAGCTGTTTTGCCATGACTTACCTACATAACACTGCTTGTCATTGGCATTTCTCTTTCAGTTGTCCTTATTTTTAATTTGTGTGCTTCAGTAAGGAGCGTATTCACTTCAGTTTTGATTAAAGGTTAAGGAAAAGGGTTAAATATAACATTTCAATTAGGTTAGATTAAAAACTAAGGATACCAAACAAAACTGGGAAAGGTAAGTTCTCTTTGCCAGAAATCCACCTGGAAAGAGAAACAGTCTTTCTTCCTGTTCCCAGAATACTTGCAATCAGCCTACTAATCTCTCGAACAAGCCGTTCAGATTGCAAACAACTACAGGCAATGGCAAAAGGATGTCTCCTTGCCGTATTTGTTTTGCTGTGGGAGATTAGGTTTTCTGAGTGCTCATGCTGAATTTATACTGATGACCCCAAGTAGTGTGATTTACATCGCACTAGGCTCAATGGTTATATAATTAAAATTATCTTGGTTGTTAGCAAATTGATACGTTGTGGTTAATGTTTCTGTTTCATCGTACACTGGATGAAATATATTTCATGTGTTAGTGTGACTGTAGTTTATATTAAGAACAGTGCGTGGTCTTGCTTTCGTTCTTAGCTCTTCTGGAACTGAATGTTCAAATTCTGTGAACATGACCATCCACTGACTTCAATGGGAAAATTATCCATAGGAAATGATTATGGAATAAAGAACGTTTTGATCATTTTCTCTTCTACGTGCTATTGACATATGGGATCATTATTATGTGTCTTCATTGTAATAAGGGTTTTTGAAAGTCTCATAGATCATATCCTTTCTCTTTAAGGATAGTTCTTTCTCTATTTTTCCATGTCTTTGGTTTAGATACTAAATAATAGATTTTCCATACATTTTAAAACTTAGAAGGAATAAGTGTGCCACAAGCAGACCTTAGGCTGAATTGAACTYTTAATGGTCCTGTGGGGAGACAGGAAAGTTTACCAAGAGTCAGAGTTTTYCATAGGTGGAATAAGACTGACTTCCTTACTTAGGAAAAAATGTTTCACTGTTACACTTCAACAAAGTGGGACGTGTTTTGTCATCATTCCATAGGAAGAATAAACTGTGGATTCTTTAGTTTAGGTCAGTCTTCATTGAAGAGGTTACTTTGTTAGGCTTGTTCTTTATTAGTTACTATTCAATTATTAAGAGTAGTGACAGATTATTGACAATAGGAATTAATAGGTATTATTAACATTCTTTTATTGCTAAAATTAAAATAAATATTATAACAAAACAAGGCTTGCTTAGCAGTTGATGCATTTTTATAATTACTTGCATAGKCTGAGACAGCCTGCTTAGGATAAATGCTGTCACAGTGTCAGACTAAAGATCACCTTGCCCAGTGTCCCTTATTTGACGGTGGCCAATAGCAAATGCTTCACGAAAGCRTGTAAGATTTGGGCATTTGTGGAATGATATTTTCTTTTGTATACAAGCAGGCTGCTAATTAAAATAGGAACTTAGTTCCTATTTTAATGTTTTGAATGTCAGAATGTTTTGCATGTCAAAAGGTAAACTAACTAAGCACAAAGATAACCCAAGCTCAGGACGCTGAAGAAAGTTTCTACTTGAATTAGGATYGATACCATGGTATACTAATGTTCTCTGGTTTGTGCTCAAATACTTCCCCATGATTCTTCAGCTTTCTAGTTTGTCTCTGTGGCTGCTGGGGAGCGCTGAGTTCATGCATCTGTAGAGCTTATCTGCCGTGAGGCCAAGATTCGTTTCTGGAGTGACAGTTTATTTAGAGCCCAACCCTTGATATTTTAGGTTTCTTCACTCCAACGAGAATGTTGAATATGCTGTGGGTACTCTGCCATAAGCACTGCAATAGTAACTCATGGAGCAAGGTCCTTGTGCGCTGATCACGATAACGTGATGTGATCCTCATGTACCCGAGGATAACTGAGGTTTCTCAGTACTGAGTTTTCTGTCCATTCCAGCCTCTTCCCCTAGTGTGCCACAGTCAGTGAAACCACCCTGGTGGGATGGGCAGTGGTATAACTCCAAAACTGTTTTCTCTCTGTAAAGACACTGGATTTCACTTCATAGTGTTAGTTAAGCATACAATTAAATTATTTACCAGCAGTGTGATTTATGCAAGTCTGTAGGCATGATCCACTCTCGACACTCTGGCAGAATTTATAATCTGGAATGTTTTGTCCCACAGATTTTCTTCCTTCCAGCTATTTTATTATTTAAATTATTATTATTTATTATTTAAATTCCACCCAAAGGCAAACGTTCACACTCATGCATCTTATTTTTAGACATCTGGAAGTACAGGAATCCTCCATTGAAGTCTTGACTCTCCTTGTTTAATGTCTTTTGTTTTTATTATTCTCTCCAAATAAGTAATCTTATCATCAGATTGTGTTCCATTGCAATTCTGTGCATTTTGCAACAAAGGGAAAAGTAACATTAGTCAAGATTTTCACAGCTAGACTTTAAGCTTTTGAGGAGGGAAACACTAATGGACTTATTACTTCTGCTGTGTATAGAGGAGCCACTTACATCTAGAACAAAAAAATATATAGAATAGCTTTCTGAGGCTGATAATGATTGTCCAGCTGGCTGTAACAGTTTCTATTTTCCCTATAATTTTGCTATCACATTTGAATGATATAGCTGGAAGCCAGTGTTGCGTTAAGACTATTTTTCAGGTTGAACAAAATTCATCAATAATTTTTCAGAGTTGTTTCAGAAAGGAAATTTTGCTCCACTTCACGTAGTGCAATAGAGTAGTCAGCTTAGTGGTACTAGATAGCTCTAGCCACGTAAGTACAGAGGAAGAATGAAAAATGTTTTCTGAAGTTATAAGGAGCCAGATTCATAACCATCCGTCACTCGCCTGGGCAAGTTGCTGATAAACTCTACAGAAAAATAACAAACAGCRTGTCCCTGTATCTTGGCTGGTGAAAATGAGATTCTTTCTCTGATTGATGTTAGTGGAGAGTCTTGTAAAAATGCATTTCCAGCTGATTAGTTCAGAAGGTGTCAATCTCATGCAGTTTTATGACCTGCAGACTATACGCCAGATGTACATTTGCTTTTTATAAACTAACAAAGATGAATGACTAAATTTTAGTATTCCTTTGGCAACTGTACCAGATATTGCCTGGGAGGCCATACAGAGGTATAAAAAAACAAAACTATGCTTTTAATTGTCAGTCCCCTTAGCTTTGACACTGACCCACGCTTCTAGAGTTAAAACCAGCAAGGGAGCTCAGTCCTTCAGCCAGAAAGGAGCTTCATATTATACAAGAATGTGACTATAGACAATCTCAGACATGAAGAATGGTTGAGGCTGGAAGGGACCTCTGGAGATTTGTCTAGTCCAACCCCCTTGCTCAAGCAGGGCCACCTGGAACTGATTGCCATGTCCCGCTGGGTTTTGAATCTCTGAGAATGGAGAGTCCACAGCCTCCCTGGGCAACCTCTTCCAATATTCAATCACCCACACAGTGAAGAAAACAAAACAAAAAAATTTTCCTGATCTTTAAATGCAGTTTCCTAACCGTTGCCTCTTGTCCTRTCACTGGACACCCCTGAAAAGAGTCTAACTCTGTCTTCTYTACACCCTCCCTTCAAATGTTTACACACACAGTTAAGATCTCTCCTGAGCTTTCTCTTCTCCAGGCTAAAGGTCCCAGCTCTCTGGAAGAGCTCCCATCTCTGGGAGTGCTCAGTCCCATCTCTTASTCCCACCTCTGGGGGATGGTCCAGGCCTTTCACTGACCCCACTGTAGTATGTCCACTTCTCTCTTGTACTGGAGAGCCCAGCAGTGGACCCAGCGCTCTGGATATGCCTCACCAGTGCTCCAGAGAGGGGAAGGATCACCCCCCTTGACCTACTGGCAGCGCTTTCCCTAGTGCAACCYAGGACAGCATTGCCCTTATTTGCCCTACAGGAACATTCTTGGCTCATGGTCAGCTTGTCCACCAGGAACCCCGGGGCCTTTTCTGCAAAGCTGCTTTCCAGCCAGCTAGCCCCCAGTCTGTCCTGGTGCCTGGTTATTGCTTGCATTTCCCTTTTGTGAACTTCATGAGATTCCTCTCTGCCCATTTCTCCAGCCTGTCCAGGTCCCTCTGAATGGCAGAACAACTATTTGGTCTATCAACCACTCCTCCCACTAAAAATCAATAATATTTCTTTTCTCTTAAGGAAAACTTTAAACTTTGATGTATTTAATGATTTTTTTAATCTCTTTTRTATTACTTGAACTCACTTCTTCAATGTCAACTGCATTAAACAGGAATTTTAGATGTGCAAAAGAAAGAAATCCCAGGTCTCTACTATTTTGCTAGTCCACTAACCAATATGCATAGCAAGGCAATTCTCAGAGGAATACATTTAGCAGATCTCTGTTTACTTGCATTCTTTCCACGTATGATTGAGCAAAAGTGGATGGTATTTTTCCCTTCAAAAGAAGTTTTACTATAAAGCTAGATACTTTTGTGAAAGAAGCAGTCATGGGCTTCCTCGGAGCACTATATGAGTATATTTTTCAGTTCAGTTGCAGCAAGCAAGCTCCCTCCGTAATCTAAATGGAATAATAAAATGCTGGAGCTATTTCAGTCATGCTGTTCTTTTGGGAAAGCAATTATCAGCTATGTGATACCATRTTACATTCATCTAGAAATTTTCTGTAGCTGACATTTCCAGGCTCATTTTCCTTATGACTTTACTTACAGCAAATTAGTAGTTATCAATTTGATCTTGATTTTAATCTTTCACCAAATTAGATTTCCAGTGATGTGACAGATCTAATGCTCATTATATGTGAATATTAAGCACATAAGCATAAAAGCACCCATGTGTTTAAATCTTATTTGTACTGGCCAGTATTCCTCATCACCAAAATCTAAATGTTAAGTAYAGATTTTGTTTTCTCATACATTTTCATGCAAAATAGTTGTGGAAATTGCCTTTGCCACTAGCAACAATATCTTTCTTCCAAAGTATAAAGGAATCCACCTTGATAAACGTTTTTAAATATTTAAAGCTACTTGCAGCATACATATGCTTAAAAAGTTCAGGAAAACAACAGAGTGGGAGTTACTTATTTCTTTTCCCTAGCAAGCCAAATAACCTCAGACTAAAGCTACTTAGCCCCCCTGCAAATTTTTAATATTTATAAGTTAAGAGCGTATGCAGAGCCTGAGTCCCCATGTTTTCTAGTTTGTTCCACAAGTTTTTAGAAAAGTATTGAATAAATACATTTAATACGTACAAGAAACTGAGTGCATTCAGCTTGCATTAATTTCCATAAGAGTTTAAGAACACAGAGGAAACAAACTAGCATTAACTGAGAGTGAATTCTTACTAATCATAGTTATTAATATTTTTTCCATACTACATGATTTTTTTTTAATCTCTCTGCTAGCTGGCTTCTTCATACGCAAAGCACAGGAAGACGAGTTTGTTCATTTGTGTGAATTTCTGCCAACAGATGGACTGGTTGACTGTATGGATCCTGACTGCTGTTTGCAGAGTTCTTGCCAAAATCAGCCTTACTGTCGTGGACTACCTGATCCCCAAGATATTATCAGCCAAAGCCAGCAATCGCCATCTCAGCAAGCTGCCAAAGCGTTTTATGACCGGATCAGTTTTCTCATAGGAGCAGACAGCACTCATGTCATACCCGGCGAAAGTCCTTTCAACAAGAGGTGGGCATGACTCATCTTTTACTCACACGTATGAAAAGCAGCTGAAGAGTGTGTGAGTTATACTAGAAATGTCATGGAGTGGACTTTCAGCAAAGACATTTTGTCTTAATATTATCAAATTGCTTATTTTATCTCYCTTCCTACAAAATTCAAATCATCAGTGCCAGTGGGTTACAGCAGGTACTTGCCATGCTTAGTACCTGTATTCTAACAGGGCACTTCATTAATGATTAAATAAATCTTAATTTAACCAGTTGATTTGGGTTAGCACAGTTGGAAGTATATCAAAGCAATGAAAGCACTTCAGAAGGAAAAGCAAAGCTGCACTTTTAAAACTGAGCTCACTGAATAATATAAATTATGAATTAATGTAATGGAACTGTTAAGTGCACGACAGTATAATTGCATAAACTATTTGACTGGTGCTCTGTGAAACAGTAATGACCTGAAAATAAACCAGTAACAGGAAGCAGGTGTCTTAGATCTCAGTGAGTGAAAGAAGATGATTTACACTAGAACTACTGTGTTTGTGGTTATTTAACAGCATTAATGTGTTTGGGCACAGCAGTTGATTAAAAGTTGTTGCACAAATGTTCCTTATTGCTCTTTTAAATTTTGTACTTAGTCCCTGCAGTTTTACAGATTGCTCTGATACTAATTGAAAAGCACATTTTCCTTTATGAATCTGCCAGAGGTATGACTTATAGTGGGAATATCTAGAGTTTATAAGTTCTTAAAATTCTTCACTAAATTACTGGTMTTAGTAACTCAGTACAGACAAAGTGAACCAAAGTAAACTCAGCTAAATAAAAACAAAATAATTAGCTGTAGATGTTGAGGCATATGTTTAGAGAATGTAAATTATGTGACCTTGTGAAGGGTTAGAGGCTCGGGAATGTTTTTGTTCGCAGTATTTGATATCAYGGAGAGAGATGTGTGTATGCTCACTGTATTAGCTATTATTCATTTAGAAGAGAACTAACAAATTTGTAATCTGATCTTGCATCTCTTTCACAGTCTTGCATCTGTCATAAGGGGCCAGGTATTAACTGCTGATGGAACTCCRCTCATTGGCGTTAATGTCTCCTTTTTACACTATCCAGAATATGGATATACAATCACTCGCCAAGACGGAATGTAAGTTCACTTTAAAGCACTTTAAAGACATAGAAACAACAAATACCTTAATAAATCAGGAGTCACTTGCAGAAATAAAATAATGGAAACAAAAGACATGAAAAAAATAGTGAGGAAAGCTGTACTTCATACATTCTTCAAATAGTGTTAAGGATGCTGATTATATGCTTCAGAAGTAAACGGGCTTGTTTAATTTAAATGCTGCATCCCCAAATTCTCCACTCTCTGAGTGCAGCATTATGTAATGTAATTTAATTGATTTCTCCATTGTTCCCAGTAGAGCTATTCTGTCTTCAGAACAGTACAATAGGATGAAGAATCAATCAGTAAAATGGAAACTGTAGATGGCTTTGGGAATTTGCTGAATAGCTAACCCTGCTTTTTTTCTAGGTTTGATTTGGTAGCAAATGGAGGTGCCTCTCTGACACTGGTGTTCGAACGATCACCCTTCCTGACCCAGTTTCACACAGTATGGATTCCCTGGAATGTCTTTTATGTCATGGACACGCTGGTCATGAAAAAGGAAGAGAACGACATTCCTAGTTGTGATCTAAGTGGATTTGTAAGGCCAAACCCTGTTATTGTGTCATCACCTTTATCTACCTTCTTTCGAATTTCTCCAGAAGATAGTCCTATCATCCCAGAGACACAGGTAAAGTATGCTTCAAAAAAATAGCATTTTATTTCAGAAGACTTTAAAATGATTATAATGAAAACAGCGCAAACTGCTTTTTATTTTGACTGGTAAGAAACTGCAACATATGATGATTTTCAGATTAATTTACTTGTTCCATGATTTTTTAAATTTCATTTGGGGGAAAAAAAGGAAGGAAAAAAAAAGAAACAGGTAAGAAAGCTTGGTGCACACCAATGAATGCTTGGTTTTATATTTGTTTATATTATTTAAATCACAGTATCTTCAACTGTCAGGCACTGTACAACTGACTTCTTTGGCTGTCCTTCTGTTAGTCTTGGAAGTGCACCTTAGACACTGAATCTAAAAGGTGTTTTCTGCTATATTTGAAAATCCCRTACAGTTCACCTTATCCATTTAGTCCTGATAAATAGCATGTCACTCATTTTTATAAAATAAGAGAACTGTATTTGTAGTATTGAGSGTAGGCTTGCAAGGCAATAAGGATATGTGGTAATCTGTGTTTTCAGACCTTGTGATACCCAGACCAAACATAAGATTTAAAAACATCAAAACCTTGTTTTAAACTGAAAGAACTGTCATTTGAATGTTTTTTTCTATAACATTGATTTTATTAGATTCCTTAGTCTCAAATAACTAATCACTAAGGCAATCTTCCTCAACTCTAAAAGCATTTTAAGAAGTAATATTTGTCCCATTATTGATTTCTGGTCAAGTTTTTCTTATTAAAAGAGCTCCCTCCCTCTTTCTCCCGCTCCCTCCCTCTTTCTCCCGCTTCTCTGTTCCCCTCACAATTTCATAATAATATAGGGCACTCTTTTTGCCCATTCACTAAGAAATATCTTTGCATCGTCAGGGCAACACAGAAAATGTATTCAAATTGTTTTCATTTATAGCTTTTAAGAAAGAGCAGTTCAGCAATTCATGGAAGGAGTCGGTTTAAAATAAAGTTGCAAAGGAATCACGGACCTAGACAGTGCTAGCAAATGGTTGCTTTTATCCTCACTAGCACTTCTGTGCCTTTAGTATTTGCAAGTCAATTAGAAAAAAGTATTTGCAAAATACAGTCCACATTTTTCTAAACAATTTACTTGTTTTGGCAACAGATGATAGATTCAATTCCTGAAGTGATGGAAAATGGCTTAAATAGATGGTGTATAAATCAAGATAAAGTAATAATAGAAAAATGTTAGAAAATATGTATTTTCAAGGAGCAATGGTAATGTCTAGATAATCAAGTCATTCTGTGAGCAGTGGGACTAATGAAGTCTCATTTCCCACTAATTCCCACCCATCGCTGTCATCCCAGCTAACTGCCATGTCCAGTCATTCCCCCACGAAGCGCGCACAGCCTTTTTCTCTGTTGGAGCATTAAACTGGGGTACTTCTTCCTGGCTGCCAGGTTTAAGAGTAGTTAGGTGAGAAGTCTGGCAGACAATACTGATGYTGGGTTAGGCTCATGTCTTTAGAAAACCAGCCATAAGAAGAGGTCGCATTCTTGCAGGCTRTCGTGCAGTACATGCTGATGTGTGATTTCTGATGAGGTGAAAAAAGAGCTATYATTGTGCATGCAAAAATTCAGCAACTATACTGTATAAAAAAGTCAAGGAATGTTCTCTGTGCTATTCTTTGCTCATTCCATATACATAATCCACTGCCTCCCTTGCATGGGAGCTGTGCCTTTGGAAATGCATCGTGCACTAAAGTCTGTCTCCCAAAAAAAAAAAAAAAAAAAATTTTTAAGGGGGGGCAGATTCAGATTCCATTCAAAACTATCTGATCAGTTCCTGAGGAATTGTTGCAACCTTCATAAAAGAAAGCAAAGCCAAATTTACAGTGTGGGAGACTGGAGAAGGCAGAGAGAAAGCAACTTTTCCCCATATTCTTTCAGTCATTTGCAATCATCCTGTTCGTGTGATGTGRCAACACTCAGTATCGCATACAAGAGAAAATGATGTGCTGCTGTAATCATCATCCCTTGGAGTGCTTCATCATCCTTTGCAGATAATGTTTCTGAAAGAGTATACTTAGTGGTTTATTAATCCCAAAATGATCAGAGGGGAAATTAAAGTCTGTACTGAAGAAGCAAAAGAAGAAGAAAAAACAGAAGAAAGAGGGCAAGTAAGAGCAAAGCAAGAATGCAGTAGGTAGAGGTGTGATTATAGACCCAAAGACCCAACAGATCATTGTTTAAGAGGCAAGATAACAAGTAACAAGTTAACTAAATTTGGATTATTTAACCATGACTTTTTATCTACTGCTAATTGCAAGTTAGCATGCTCTGTCTAGGCTTAACTAGCTTTGATTAATCAGTGTGGAACAAGACATTAAACCTACATGTCGGTGAAGCAGAAGATCAGGTTAAGCTGGAGCTGCTGATATGTATAGTAATGTTTTGCTGTCTTTTTCCTAACATAATAATTGTCTGTATGCTACATACTGCAGTATGGCCTGGCAGAGACCCACATGTGAGTCAGACTGAGCAATTTTGAAACTGAGTTTTTGTGACTTTCAATCTTCTGGGCTTCTGTTGTTCAYGCTTGAGTATGCTTGCAAGGGTCTCAGATGCCTTCTACAGGCAAGCAGCTTGCCTCTGTGATCCCAAGAGTGTGGGAGAATCAGGACTGATGTTTTCCTTCAAATTGCATGTTTCCCCAAGTTTAGAAAGAAGTACCTTGGCTATGTCTGAGGAGCATGACCTACATGATTAGAGGACCAAAGTAGGTTAGATGAGATGTGTGTTTAGAGGACCAGCWAGCTACAGGGGATGCTCAGTTTAGTTTAAGTGTTGCCCAGGTGAACCATTTCTGCAGATAGGTTTTGTCAAAATCAGTTCAAGGTTGTGACTTAATAAAAATGATTCTCTTAAATTCAGAGTTGATTAGATTTTCACCTAAGAAATGGATCTGTTTTGTCATTCATCAGGGCAACCTAATGGAATACCTGGATATTTCAGTGTTACATGGATGCTCCATCCATGTTTCCACTGAACTAAATTTACAAAGTTTTAATTTTGTGCTGAGAAAAGATGGAGGCATCCATCAATATTTGCATCTTTACCCTTAGATGCAAATATCCCCATTTATTTATCTTTGTTTTTCAGAATTTTTTTTTCTGTATGTTTATATATTCCTCTTGATATATACTTTTACTGACACATTTTAGGCTTCTACATGTGTATGGCCTCATCTCTGTGGTTTCTTAGCAATACCACAAGTCTGTTTTTTTTCCCATCTTCATTTATCCTTGCTTTATATTGTTGTCCTAGGGTTATTTCCTTATAAGTTCATTTTTAAAAGCTTCCGTTCTGAGGGAATTCTTTTTATAAAAGGGAAAGATTTSTTTGTCTTGAAATAAGTAACTTCAGCTTTTACTTAAAGCAGTATAATTTTAGTATTCTTTGCCCTGAAGCTTTGCGCAATAACAGTAGTTAGCAATATTTATCTGTTTCTAAAAACACTATCTTTGCCCCTCTTAAGCCATGATGTTGTTCCATTATAATGCAGCAATTAAACTGTTTACCTCTCAGCAAAGAACCTTTTTCTGGTGTTTGGACTAAAATTTGCACTGACTATTGAAAGTTTTCTCATATTTGCTATTGAAGTTGCTCATTTTGACCAAAAATACAGCAAAAAAAAAGCAGACATTCCTCCTCCTAGCATGAATATAATTTCCTAATTCAGAGTTCCTAATACCATCAGAGCATGTGACCTGAATTGCATCAWATTTTGGAGCAGTATAGCATTGCAGAGCCTGGGTAACTTTAGTCCTGGTAGGCATGAAGGACAAGGAACCCTACAGAATTTACGCAAGTTACTGACCAACTTGAACTCTTAGGACAACAAACTCTGTCTTTGTGAAAATTGCAATGACCCTTATCTCAGTCCTGTAGGTTAAATATTTCACAGCTGTCCTTCCAAGAAGCTTGATCATTCATAAATAAAATGTCAACTCTTAGGGTTTGGTAGTTGGGCTATAACTCAGGCCCCTTAGAGAATCAGCCTTTCTGAAGGTAGTTTGACACTATCAGGAAAAGTTAAGTACAAGACAGATTAGTTGTGTTGGCGATTTCTGATGCAGCTTTTATACTTGAGACTTTCCTGATGGCTTTACAATTGATGTATTGTCACGGCTCCCACAAGATGCTCTCTGCTGTGCCTAATGACTTCACTTTTCAGAAGATTGTTAAACTATTTAATTCTGTTTTTAATGCTTGATTTTAGGAGAGAGCTTAAAATGCCGTACAATACCTCTAGACTTCTAAAATTATCAAGAAATTATGTTGCTTCAGGAGGTATTTTATGGTAAGAAGGAAGTGGTAAGTGAGATTTCCAGCAGATATTTGAGGCCTTTACAGATACTAGTAATGGGGTTGGGTTTTTGATCTAAACCTTGCTGAGAACTGAATGAGTGTCCTAGTTTCTAATTTGATATAATCCAAATACACAATGGATTTTCTTGGAAATTGAAGCTTCAAGGTGTCCTATTTATTRCCTGTTATCTCAGCCAAGAGTATCGGAAGACCCACCTAAGTGTTTAATACCACTCTCCCACATTTGTAGTTGTAAAAGAAACAGTGCTCATAACAGGAGAGCAGGGAGGTCCATTATATTGTGTGCTGCTACGAGCATATGATTTCTCTTTTGTTTCTCCAGTTGCTTGCAGCAAACTTTTATATGCAGTATATGGAAGTCCTACTGATGTCTTGAGGAAGGATTTGTTTTTTGTGCCTTGATATTTTGTGTTTTCTCTTCAAGGTCTTAAAAAAGGAATATGTTCACAATTGCATATCTTCTTAGAGTGGGGGTTGTTTGTTTGCCTGGAAAAGATTTGCTTGTCCTCTAGCTTAGATATTGTGCATATATTGAACTGGGGCTGAGCAGGCTAGATTTACAAATACTAACAACGTTATTCTCACCTCCTCCCAAATGATGGTACTACTTGTCATTTGCTCCAAGAGATGCCATGTTGTTGGTGGGGGAAAAGGAAACACTCAAAAATTAACATTTTGTTGATCAGAATTTTGTTTGTCTAGTGTCTTACAATTACTCCTTTATTCTTACAGCTGTATTATAGTTTCACTGGAGGAGAAGAAACATATGCTTACGTATAATAGATTTAAATGATTGATTGTGCCATAAAATGAGCCAAAATACTATTGTTTTTTTTTTAATTGGGAAAGAGACAGACATTAATAGTATATAACTCTTTCTTTATATACCAGCAATAGTGCTAACTATTGTGCTAGCATGGTATCTGATGCTGCCCTCAACAGTACAAATCATGTTATTTATCCCTATTCAACACAAATAATAAATTGTTTAAAAGCAGTCTCCAAGGAATTCCCTAGCATAGAGAAATCCTGAGCTAACTTAGCACTTTTTTGGTAGTTGGCCTTTGAGACCTGTTGAAGTCTCAAGACTGATGTTGGGGATATTTGCAATGTGTTCTCCCTGGAGTGTGGTTTCTGCTAATACTAGGTAGTGTTTGGCCTTAACAATCTTTAGGACTTTTAGGGAGGTAAAATAAAGCTTTCCAAATTTACCACCCTAAGACTGCTGCTCTGACACTGCCAAGGTTGTGGGCTGGTGACTCGGAGTCCTTTGCTCTCTGCTCCCTCCAGAGAAACACTGTGTTTATAAATGTGTCTAGATACTCTTTTTTTTTTTTTTTTTTTTTTTTTTTTTTTTTGAATATAAGGGGATGTGTGGTAGCTATTGACTTGATGTATTAGCTTTCAGCATTTAGGGACTTGATTTTAATACAGTTATATGTCCTGACTGAGGTATAGGATAGTATAGGCTGTCTTCGTTCATGTAATGTAGAAACTTTTCACTTCCATCCATCATCTACAAAAGCTTCTCAGCTYGAAGGGAAAGACAAGAGTGAGGAGGGGGAAAGAGGAAGCATTTAAAAATAAAATTGAATCATTGCACCTCTCTGAAATGAGAAAGTGGTGAGCTGATGTCTGAGTAGTGAATATTGATCAGGAAATATGGAAAAGCTTTCCCTGAGGCATCCTACTTACCTCTCTTGGAAATAAATGGAAGAATGCTCTAGTTTAAAGTATTTACAGTCCACAGGTAATGCAAATAATCAACCACCTGAAAGTCCTTCCTGTGTTATACTGTTTATCATTTGAACTGCAGGAGCAATTAGAGGTCCTTACCCAAGTCTGGAGCCCTTAGTGTTTAGGGGCTCTATTGCCTTTATTACCTATCCACAGCTGTAATAGGGATGGCAGCATGAGAAGTGGCTCTTTGCACTTAGATAGGTGAAGGGTGCTTTTCTGATCCTCTTCTCCATACTTTTTTCCCCTCCTCCTACCCCAAAAATAAAGGAAGGATCTTGGAAAAAATTCCAGCAGACAGTATCAACTAAATAGCTGCTATATAAGAAAGACTTTAGACTTTGCTTTTCAGAAAAAGGTGAGATATTGTTATTAATTTGTTTTTCTTTTACATCTTAAATGAAGGACAGATTTAGATGCTGCTTTATAATGGATTATAATGTGATAAAATCTTAGGCATCCTTTTACAATAACTACATCATTCTGTTTAATTTCAAAATCAGTCTAATATTGTAGTTTTCCTTATCAATGCATAGGTGCTTCATGAAGAGACTACAATACCAGGAACCGATCTGAAGTTGTCATACTTAAGCTCCAGGGCTGCAGGATATAAATCTGTTCTGAAGATCACTATGACGCAGTCTGTTATACCATTTAACTTAATGAAGGTTCATCTTATGGTGGCAGTGGTGGGAAGACTTTTCCAAAAATGGTTCCCTGCATCCCCAAATCTGGCATACACTTTCATATGGGATAAAACTGATGCATACAATCAGAGAGTCTATGGATTATCTGAAGCTGTTGGTATGTATGTTGTGAGAGTATTTTCCATGTTCACTGTAGTCTTGAAAATTGAGAATTACATCTCAAATGTCTATATGCATCAGTTAGAAGWTATTTATCAGGACAAGATGAGAAATAAAGATACATAATAAAATATATTAGATAATGTTAATCTAAACTCCTGTCTAACATGGGAGTTGTAAGAAGAGCGTACTTCAAAAGGAAAAAGAGGCTGTGGTGATTTTGCTCTTAAGTGTTCTTAACCTGTGAGTAACCCSCAGCGTAATAATTCAGTATGGTACTTAGTCTGGGCACTCCTTATGCGCTAGACCACAACAGCAGTCTGACATACTTCACCAAATGCCTTTTTGATGTACCTATCCTAATCTGCTTACTCTTATTAACTAAAGTTACCATAATAATCTCAGATCACTTTCTAAAATATTTCGAAATTATGTTTGGTGTTTTCAATGCCTTTAAGGAGGTCTTGGGCATTTTTAGGTAGCCTAGGAGAGCGGAAGAACRTATGCTGTTTAAGGAAATTATACCTTTTATACTATTCTTCTGAACAAAATTCCATATTTAATGAGGAAATTTATGGTTGTTTCAGTGTCTGTAGGTTACGAATATGAGTCTTGCTTGGACCTGACTCTCTGGGAAAAACGGACTGCCATTTTGCAAGGCTATGAACTGGATGCCTCTAACATGGGTGGTTGGACATTGGATAAACATCACGTATTGGATGTGCAGAATGGTGAGAAATTTGGGTCCTTGTTGCTGATTTTAATACTTAACTGCACTACACTTCAAGAGTATCATTCCAGCTTTTCAAATGTTTGCTGTGTTATTAAAAAAAAAAGAAAGAAAAAAAAAAAGAAATTCATAGAACGTTTTGCATATGGTAAATGCTTTGAGTTTTACACTATATGTCGTGTTTCTTCCTCCCAAAAATACATACACATTAGTAATTTCACCTAACAAATATCTTGCAATAAAACTTCTGGATCATTCAGTGGGGAATATGTTTACCAAAAAAACCCTCCAAAAATGTTGAAATTGTTTTTGAAAAATGACTGATGCTAAGGAGAAGTTRTTTTTAAGGAAATTGTAAATGTCAGCATTGTGCTTAGCATTAACTGGTTGTACATTAGCAATATGTTGAACAATATTTACACTTTCAGTTTTCACGATGAGTGAAATTTAAATGGCAATAAAAGACATAGACCTCGGGGCCATGCTGCTCAGTGGAGCAGTCTGGGCAGTAGTAACTCCTCAGTAATTTCAGTTAAAAGATGCAGAGCGGTGTACATTTATGAGGATTGTGCCTTCGCACCACGGTAAATCAGTCTGGTGTGCTTCCCGTCAACTACCTGGAGGGCAGCACGCTAAAGGGAGGGTCCCCAGCTGGGCATTGAACTGAGACTTTGGAAAGATTTGGCTAGAAGTGTGTAAAATAGGTGAAATAAGCAGAGTGGCATGACTCAGGGTGGGAGTTGGTGGCATCAGATTTTTATGCGAAAGGGGAGCGCAGCTGTAATTCAGCAGGAAGATCGTCACTCCCACGGTACCTGCTGCTCCTCAGGGGTTCCCACCACCACGGCAGCCTAGTTGTGTGACRTGCTGGTCACCACCTCCAGCGTTGCTCCTGACCAGTAGATAAACTAGGTAGCCTAAAAGGAGGGAAAAGGTTTCATTGTCCCTAATATAAAATATTTTTTAAAAAGCCGTGCAAACTTGTCTGAAAATGTAAAGAGCCACAATTATAAACATATATATAAGGTTGATTCTGTTCACACAAGTATATCGATAGTGGCTTTAAATTACATTCAGGTCATGGCTTTTCGAAGTGACGTGTGTCTAACTGAATAAATGGAGAGTGGTAATGACAAGGTGGAGGAGCCGGGCAAATGTGTTTGGAGGAGAGAGCGGGGGCAGGTGTTTGTGCGGACACCCTGGGCTGCTGCAGTAAATAGTCTAATGTACATCCCTCTCGTCTGTGATAATAGAGGAGAAACGTGAAGGACCGATTTTTCAAAGTAATGACAGAATAAATCAGGTGCAGTAGTGCGCTGTGCTGACTGGTAGGATTCCTCTGATGAAAATTATAGAACTCAGCTATTTCAGGCAAAATTATGGTCCCATGGTTGTCATAAGTGATGTAATCCGAGGAGGGGGGATCTTGTATACTGTTAATGCATTCTGGCTTTGRCTAGTCACGAAAAATACATTCTGCCTGTTTTATTAGATGACTTATTTAGATTACTTGTCTTTAAGTTTCCATAAACCATTTTCATTCTTCCTGATTTTATCCTGTATATTGGTTTGGTATTTATCTCTCTCAAATTTTATAACATTAAGAAGTAGTGAAGCCACCTAAAACATTTTAAGAGGAAAAAAAATTTTTTTTCTCTTTTCTTTCAGTACAAAGAGCATATTTTGGGGAAAGGAAGAAGATTTCCTAGGTGTATTTTTATAGTGTTGATTKTTTTTTGAAGGCGTCTCAAAAAAGGAATGTATACCTCAGCCCCCAGAATTGTCTTTGAAACTCTGTACATGCTACATGTATCACTATAAAGTACAAAGAGACGTGGTTTACATGGATTATACCACATAAGAACGCGTTGTGACTTAGGAGTATAACTAATATCTGAGCATTCATTGCGGACACCTTGATGGATTCATTGAGATACATAATATGAGGGTCCTGGCAACAATTTAACACACTAAATTCAAATTTTTTTTTTTCTAGGACTTTCTAGGTTTAACATAAAACATGCATTTTTCTTTTTGGATTTCCTGTGGAGGCTCTAAGGAAAAAAAAAATACTGCTGGCACATTGCTTTGTCTTCACAAAATTATTGTTCCTTTCATGCCTCAAAGCAGAATTAAGTTTAAGAGGCAGGTTGGCCTGGCACCACATTTTTTTTGTTGTTTTGACATTTTTAATAACTGCCTATAACTGCAGACATGGTATTGAGGCAGACTTTGTTGCCAGAGGAACATTTTTATTGTTAACTGAGTAAAGAACCTTTTATGAAGTAAAATTGAGGCAATCGCCAATTTTTTGGAAGCAGCTCTTTAATTAATATTTACAATTTGCAGCAGTAATCCACTTTAGATTAGATTTGACATCATATTCATAATTAGGTGGAGTAGGACTTTAGAAATAAAATTAGCAAATATTTTTAAAATAATATATGCACAAATAGAGTGTCTATKTTGTGGGGGCGTCTGAACCTAAAGGATTTAGGAAGACAAGTCTTGTTTTATTAAGTAGGCTTTGTGTTTCCTTAAGCATGAAAATTTTTATTCTGAATTATAAATACTAAAATCTATGAACATTTTAAAATAAGAACAGCTGCAAATTTGCTTGAGTTTTAAAGTGCTAGTATATTTAATGTTTCTTCTACGTTTTGTGAACAAGATAATTCAATGTTTTAGATGTATTTTTGACCTAATTTGGTCAAATTTGGTGTATTTTTGACATTTTAACTATTAATGTTTGAATAAAATTCTGTCAATTTTAATGAGGAAAATATCTTGATAAAACAAAATTAGAAGTCCGTTAAGTTATATTAATCAAATTAAAGGAAATATTTATAAAACTTCCATATCATCATATGTACATGGACTCAAAGTTTCTATAAACTGTTTCTGATTTTGTTTTTTACATTATCTGCCAGGAATCCTATACAAAGGCAATGGTGAAAATCAATTTATATCTCAGCAGCCCCCAGTTGTTAGTAGCATTATGGGCAACGGAAGAAGACGCAGCATCTCTTGCCCAAGTTGTAATGGTCAAGCGGATGGTAATAAATTACTGGCTCCAGTTGCCTTAGCTTGTGGGATAGATGGCAGCCTCTACGTGGGGGATTTCAACTATGTTCGGCGGATATTTCCAGCTGGAAATGTAACTAGTGTTTTGGAACTCAGGTATGTTTTTTCCTCAATACCAGCTTTCAGAGTTGTGAATTACTGTTGTGAACTGAAGTGTGGAATAGATTCTGGCACTGCATAAGAGTTTCCAAATGCATTTGAAAACAAACAGTTTGGTTCAAAATGGTTGAAGTGAAGTTTAGAACTGAAGTGAATAAGCTTTACCATGGTAAAGTATTTTAACTGTGCAAATCTAAACTGAGAATTTAATCTACCCAAAGTAATTATTCAGTGGATTTWCTGAGTTAACTTATGTAATAAACAGGACTGGACAGAAGTTGGCGATTCATCTCTTCACTAATGATGAATTTAAATGTTGCCTTCTTTTCAACTTTTAACATCCTTTCTGAATATTTTTCTAATAATGTTTTTCTGTTCTTTTTTACTTGCTCCCACCAAGAAATAAAGATTTTAGACATAGGTAAGCATTTCTTAAAGAAGATTTATATTTTTCTAACTGTTCTTCTTTCTTTTTTTTTTTAACAAATGAATGCTTATAATGGACAAGTCATTTCTGAGATGTATTATTAGAAAAGAGGGGTATTTTTCAAAAATAATGAGTTCATATGTTTTAGTTATGTCAACTGTCAGGCTGTAGCCTCCTTTCAGATAAAAGTTCCTATTTTCTCATCACTCTCTGTCCGCAGCCAGCRCTTCTCTTCTGTTTCTGTGTGCCCTCCTTTGCTGTCCCCTCGTCTCTGCTCGCTTGAGCTTCTTGCTAGCAGCACTTCTGCTGATCCTATCAAAATTCATTAATCTGATCCTCCAAGTACCATGAGAATGGCATATAACTAATACAATTAGGAAAGTATAAAGTGAGTTCATGTTATTAGCCTTTTGATGTTGAGTCTTTCCAGGCTTGCATTCAAAAGATTTCTTTATTTAAAGCATGAGAACTTTTCTTAAGAATGAAAGCTAAAATTTTCGCACAATAGCATGACTCCAGGATTTAAGACTTATCGTAAAAAATAATAAAAATCAGAAGGATGCAGTACAGCATTCATCTATCCTGGCTTAGGTACAGYAGTAGCAAGAACAGAGAAAAATGAGAATGGTTAGAGTCACTTTGCCATGGCAGCCCTTGCTGTTAAGGAGACAAAACCAGAGTTGGTATGCTAAAATCTTGTTGGATGCATGAAACCCTGCAAGACTTTGTGATAGAACTGCTAAATACATGAGGCTCAGCAACCTTCTTTCTCTCCTTTTTGCTACCAACCTTTTTCTTCTTCTTTTTAAAAAAAAAACAAATCCCAGAGAGTCGTATCTCAGTCGTATCCTTTTGCCTTTTTTTTTTTTTTTTTAATCACTCTGCTTCTGGCCATAGGTCTGTGAGGAAGGCTTTTCTGTTTAAGAAACTRTGTTTCAAACATGTTAGGCAAAAAGTTCCATGACTGAATAAGGTGTTTGCACCAGTGCTAGCGATGAGAACCGGGAGTTGCCGCGCGGTCTGGGTGGCTCACGTCCGTTCGCAGGCGAGGCTCGGAGGCAGCCTCGTCTGCTTGGCAGCGTTCGGTTCGGTTGCGTTCGTTCCACCACTTCTGAGGCAATTCCGACCTTTGTGCTGCGGCAGAGCTGTGATTACAGCTGGACAAGACGTTGTCTTGACAAGCGTGTGGGGGATACGAAGTAATACCCAGAGTGGGGTTAAGGGACGGACACGCAGTGAGGTTTGTTTTCTGGAATTTGGTAGTGGCACCCTCTTCTACTGCCGGCGGAAGAGTCGTTACAGTCTCAACTGTGGCGTTTCAGAAACTAGACCCGTGTTTGTAAAAGACGTTTCAGAGGGAGAACACGAAGCTTTGTTCATGTCTGTACACGCGTAAGCTTCAGGTGGTGAAAATGTTGAAATTGTACTGCACAGGTTATTGTAACAGCCCTGGGGCTGAAAATTGCAGAGACGACCACAGAAGACTCCCACTGCAGCAGCAGTTGTGGAGCCAGCACGCCGGAGGTGTGGACTGGTATGGTCTACTACAAGTTTGACAGAACAGTGTAGTGTAATAAATGATGGGGGGGAAGGGGAGAGAAGAGTTAATAAGCCCTAAATCCAAAAACTGCAGAATTTAAATGGAGGTCGTTGTCCCAGAACACACCAACAGACACGCAGGATTAGACCAAACATGCAGGTAGTCTGGTATCTTGTCTCTTGCACTGTGCAGCAGCAGGTGGAAGGCTATAAGGTAGTTGTAATTATCTGTTGACATTTTCCCCGTGTACACTCGCTGGCTCAGAGTTTCGCTGCTCAGGGACTTTCTAAGACGAGAGTGGCATCTTGAAGTTTAATAATCCTTGACAGCCTTTTGTTCTGTGAGTTTATCTGATTATTTTTTTAACCTCTCTAAACCTTTAGGATCCACTGAATCCAATGGCCAAGGGCTCCACAGCTTAGGGACGCGTTGGGGRATGAAATGGCTTCCTTCATCCATGTTAGTTGTGCAGAGCCTTGTGAAATGTTGCAGAGAAATGAGGAGCACATCTGTTTCGCTTCAAGAAGAGAGAGGGTGACCTGTCCAGTTTCACTGGCAAAGTCTTAAAATTGTAGGGGAGATTTCTGTTTAAACTAAGGGTTAGAAAACAGCCCTTGACAGACCACTTTGCAATACATAAGTACTAGGCAACTAAGAAAATGCACTAAAATATACATTCACCAAGAAAAAATAATAAAGAACATTAAATACTAGATTTATTATCCCTTCAAGCATTCGACTTTCCTCACCTATAAATGTAGTGCTTCAACATAGAGCAATGTCCATCCTCCCCCTTCCCGTCCCCCCCAAGGAGCCTGCACTCTAAATTAAGGAGGCAAAGCAGATCAAATTTATTCTCTGATATACCAGTGACCTAACATTTTGTAAATCTCAAAGCTGAAGTGATGTCTTTATACACACTGCTGCCTATGAGTGATTAATGCTGATAGGCATTCATGGAAGAAGTAATATTTAGAAGGACTTTGAAGACAAGGAGGTCGTTTGTAAACTATGGTGATATCCCAAGTCTGCGGGGAGCCAGAAGAAAGTAAAACATAAGAACAGCTTTGAGGGCGTATACTTTAGAAGGCACACCATGAGTGGGAGAGAGAGTACAGATAAGGGCTGAAGTTGGAAGAATGTAATTTTTTTGAWTCTGCGTGGAGAATAACGCAGGGGATCTAACAATTGAGGAATTACTATCTAACATAAAGCATAAGCAAGTTTAGAACAGTGGGAAARGAATCATTACAACAACAAAACAAACTAGTAGGCAGCAGTTACGAGTAAGCTTTTCCAACACTTTTCATTACGATTTTGTATTAAGAAAACCACCACCAACAGGAAAATGTGCAAAGTCTGATCATTCAAGAGACGTAAGCTGGTGACACGCACATACATGTGTGTGTGTGTGTGTACACTTTAAATTTTAAGCCTGCTTTTAAATATAGATAGTACAAATTATTTCATAGTCATTTGTCTTGTATAGCAGTCCATGTTAGTATAGGATTGCATATTTTTCAGAGCTGCCTCCAGTGATTAGGTGATACTGAGTGAGTTGAAGATTCACTGAATGAGGATTTAATTTCTTTGCTTTTGGTGGTGKTGGAAGACAGGATCTTAATATTATTTTAATCTGTAGTGAAATAGAAAGGTCTCTGCAGAGCCCTTCAGATGCTGGATGCTCACCTCGTTCTGATGGCGAGATCTGTGTAGCGTGCATAGATATTCTCTGGCTTGAAAACAGGCATGGTTTTCACTGAGCAGTTAGTCAGTTCCCCAGATTGTGCTTTACTCCTCTGAATTAGTTACTGATTTCTTTCTGATAGCTAAAGCTACTTCAGCTTTGGAACCTTCTCTTAAAAAGAAATACTAAAGTCAGCCCTGCTGTGTTATCTCAGAAAGGAGCCATTAGGCTTCTCTGTATGACAGCTTGGAGAGTTTATGTTAACTCAATAATAATAACCTAAGCAACCCCTAAATCTTACTTTTTTGGTCAAAATGAGAAAATATCCTTAAATTATCACCTGTATTTTTTGTATTGATGAAGACACATTACTTACTGCCAAAACTAATCCTGAATAAGAAGAGATACACCATTTTTGTTAGGACTAATTTAAAAAGAGATGTTTTCCTATTTGCTTATGAAGAAAATGCCCTGAAAAAGTCTTTTTAAAAAGAAATAATTGTTAGACATAAATTATTTAATTACTGATTTGATGAGTCTTTATTCCAACAACTGAAAAACATGATTCATGCAATGTTAAGTRAGTTGCTGAGAACTACTTTAATTCAGATTTTAGTAGTATAAGGAAGGACTATATTTTAAATTAGAGAGAAATAAAATTTAATTGCATATTTCACATTTTGCAGTGTGTTTATGTTTGAAATGTCTGCAGCGTTTCTTAAAGACCAAAGTAATCATGTAAATGGGTATAATTTAATTTGCAGTCTACAGAGGTATAAATGATTTGTACGCTACATAGTGATCATATAAGTGATCTCTGCATAAATGAAAATTTTGAAAATATCTTTAAACTATTTAGTACTTTGCCAGTAATAGATTTCTAACAGACAGAAATTTAAATTATGCCTGCATTTAATTGTTTTCAGACATGCTGTGTAACATCCAGCTCTATAGCAGAGCTTTTTAAGAGGTGCTAATCRCTGTGTATGTGATTTCATTAGTCTGCTTCACTTGATTTCTTTGTTCTGAACCAACATGTTAAAAGTCTTTAACCAAAGAAAATCTTACTTACGAAACACATTTTCCTATATTTTTGTAACTGGATAGCTTTAAAAATGTGTCCCTGCTAAAAGACATAATTCGTTCACAACTTGTTCCTGTTGGTCTCTTGCTGCTTTTTGCAAGCGGCAGTACATAAAAATGTGTTATATTAGCACAGTTACATATTTGCMGAATGTGAAGTACAGCAGTCTGCGAACAGATGTTTGGATATCACCAAGATCGGTAGATACGTTTAAGCAGCGCTTTTGCAAACGTCAGAATTGGAACTGACTGTTCTGACACTCGGATTCAATCCATTAGGAGAGCATCTGAAATTACCTCCTGTACTTACATGACCTCATTTCAGTTCTTYGTGCCATAAATTAGGTCAGGAATCCTAACTGCAGTGGGTTAAGTTTCTACACCATAATATATCAACCCAAAAGGTACTCTCCAGGGTTTTTTTTTTTTTTTTAAACCAGCAGGGGAGAAAAGACAGTAATTCTCAATTATGTGGCACCAGCGGAGAGGCAAAAGGTATGTTTCTGAGAAAATGGTTAGCAATATATGTTTTCACTGTAATAAAGACTGTGTTGGCATAGTTAGCGGTTTTGTGCCAATGCGTACAGTAATTTGAAATATGACTCTGCATGAAGAAGAAAGGAAAACCTCCATTCGGTGTTCTGGTGGAAAAGATGACATTCCCTAATGTGTTAAATCATGCATATCACGTCTTTGAAAGCAAGGGATTAAACAAATACGAAGGATGTCTTATCTCTTGCCCATGAACTAATAATATGAACTCTGCCTTATCTGGTTATGAATTATATAAACCATGCACCCCAGCAGCCTTATGTAAATTAGAATAAAATGGATGGGATGATAACAGCAACTAAGTGTAAGCTGGGGTTGGGGTMATGCTGCAAAGCTGGGAACTGAACCAAGGTTTAAAGACCAAGAAAACCTGAGAGTTTTTAGACTCYGCTATTGGATTTGGTCTATTACAGATGTAGGAACTGTCTTTAATTATGCAGCACAGAATGAGCAACACAGACAAAATTGAATTTTCTATCCCAAAACARCGAGGAGTCTAGGCTGGACTGCCTTTGGCACAGAGGAGAGATGAGAATTGAGAAAGGCTTGAGCTGGAGCGGAGAGCCAGCACGAGATTAGCCACTGCGGTGGGCTCACTGCTTCTCCTGCCATGAAGGGGCCTGGGAAGAAGCAGAGTAAGGATGTCTGCCTCCAGGGAGAACTCTTCTCCTTCCTCTTCCTTGTCCCAGCAGCAGCTGCTGCCACCTTGCTCACACCATCAGGTCCTCCCTTTGAAGCAGCTTGAGGTGGTTTGGCCAGAGCAGTTTTCCCAACTTTGCCAAAAGTCTTGCTTTGGGGCCACGACCTGTACTCCACATGCCTCGAGCATCAGCGTTGTTTTTGACCACTGCATGTGAGCTGAAACCTTTCTTTCTTGCTCCAGTGTTAGGTGCAGCTAATTACAGCATACATACTTCCTTTTTACAGCAGCAACCCAGCTCACAGATACTACCTCGCAACTGACCCCGTCACAGGAGATTTGTACGTTTCTGACACAAACACACGCAGGATTTATCGGCCCAAGTCACTCACTGGTGCAAAAGACCTGACCAAAAACGCCGAGGTGATAGGAGGAACTGGGGAGCAGTGCCTGCCATTTGATGAGGCAAGATGTGGTGATGGAGGCAAGGCGGTGGAGGCAACCCTCATGAGCCCCAAAGGTAAAAGAAATTATCCTTTCATAACTTTAAAACTAATATGGAAGTTTGGAGCCAAGACCTCATCATATTTAATACTGAACCCGGTGTTTGGCTAAGAAATGTGTTGTTGAATAATTCTTTCACACTGGAAAGAATATTGAGGACAGTTACAAGAGACTCAGATCAATTTTACAAATATAAATATTTGGCTTTCATGGTTATTGAGTAATTTAAAATGCTCACTTACATTGTGTATGTGGCAGACTGTGGCGAAGGTTTAAAATTGGTGTTGTGCTTGGTCCCATTTAGACAATTTTTCGGTTCAACTTAAAACACTAGGCCTTCTCTGCATACTCCAATGAGCAGCAGATGCAATCAACAGTAGAAGGTTTTGTAGTGAGTATTGGTTTATTATGTGCTGTGTGTTGTACTGCCTGCTGTCTGATGCCGTATTTTCACTACACGTGTACCACTTACAGCCTTAGTTGGTTATGGATAATGCATTATCTGCTAGTACAAGAAACGAGCTTTTATTCTCTCTGCTTAAGGAATAGCAATCGACAAGAACGGGTTAATCTACTTTGTCGATGGGACCATGATCAGAAAAGTGGATCAAAAYGGAATAATATCCACGTTACTTGGCTCCAATGACCTGACCTCAGCACGACCGCTAACGTGTGATACCAGCATGCACATCAGCCAGGTACTTTTTAACTGCTGCTAATCTGGAAAGCTGAGCTGGGGGTAGGAAATGCTGCTTGCTTGCTCCTTAAAATAAAATGGGGTAGGATGTGTAAGGAATATTTAACAGCAAAATTTGGGACAAAGAAATCTATTCCAAGTGCATGAATTGCAGTATATTCTCTTAGTTATAAATGCTGCTGTATTCAATTTTTCTGCCCATAAAGTTCTGTCTAGTTTAGAACAGCAAGACTATCAGCAGGAAACATTAAGTCTAGCAGTAAATACTGGAAGAGTGGCAAATATGTTAGCACATTATTGGCATGTTGATGTTTTCTGAATGAGTTAAACCACTAACAGCCTTAGTATTAGGGTAAATGTGAGGAAATACAAAAGAGCCTGTTATTCCATTTGTCCCAAGAAATTTGTGTAGCTAAGAAGGAGCATCACTATTGGTGTGTTTAAAAATGGAGTTCAATAAAGCGTTTCATAGTCTGGGAGGTAGTAAACTCTATTTTTGGTATTGCAAGAATACAAAACAAGAACTGTCTATGAGTTTTTGATATCTGTCTGGTTTTTATTTATGTATTGGTTATACATAAAACTATGGCTTTTATTGAAGAGGAAATCTGAGCTGTGGTATAGTTTCAAGCATTAATGTAAAACTGAAGGTAGATGCATTTATTGAATTTAATCTGCATTGGTTAACTGTTTAATAAAATACTTTTCTTTGTTAAGGTACGTCTGGAATGGCCTACAGATTTAGCTATCAACCCAATGGATAACTCCATTTATGTTTTGGATAACAACGTAGTTTTGCAGATCACAGAAAACCGTCAGGTTCGCATTGCTGCTGGGAGGCCGATGCATTGCCAGGTTCCTGGAGTGGAGTACTCGGTAGGAAAGCACGCCGTACAGACCACGTTAGAGTCAGCAACTGCCATTGCCGTGTCCTACAGCGGGGTGCTTTACATTACAGAGACTGATGAAAAAAAGATTAATAGGATAAGGCAAGTTACAACTGATGGAGAGATATCCTTAGTTGCTGGAATACCTTCAGAGTGTGACTGCAAAAACGATGTCAACTGTGACTGTTACCAGAGTGGAGATGGCTATGCTAAAGATGCCAAACTTAATGCCCCTTCCTCTTTAGCTGTATCTCCAGATGGTACGTTGTATATTGCTGATCTGGGGAATATTAGGATACGGGCTGTGTCAAAGAACAAACCCTTATTGAATTCAGTGAACTTTTATGAAGTTGCTTCTCCAACTGATCAAGAGCTTTATATCTTTGATGTCAATGGTACTCACCAGTACACTGTGAGCTTAGTCACTGGAGATTATCTGTACAATTTTAGCTACAGTAATGACAATGATATTACTGCAGTAACAGATAGCAATGGGAATACCCTTCGTATAAGACGGGATCCCAACAGGATGCCAGTACGAGTGGTCTCTCCCGATAACCAAGTCATCTGGTTGACGATAGGCACTAATGGATGTTTGAAAAGCATGACTGCCCAAGGACAGGAGCTTGTTTTATTTACCTACCATGGCAACAGTGGACTTCTGGCAACTAAAAGTGACGAGACTGGATGGACCACTTTTTTTGAGTAAGTACATACAGTCAGATTTTTTTTTAGTTTTATTGGGTTAAACAATACCATAATTTGAAATATTTCTGGAATCTGATGTCGTAACTGTAGAGATGACATTTGATAACAAAAAACACAGAAAGGTACTTTTTGACTCCCATACATTCTGCATCTCTGACTTCTTCTAGATACAGATCTGAATGATGTTAAATGGATTATTCTGAATTTCAGTTTTATATATTAAAATAACTGTGAGCCTCATCAAATAGCTCTCTCTTGTCAAGAAAGTTGTAACTCAGACAACCAGGATTTTGTATTGATAGTGTTTGGTAACTGTCTCATTACATTTACTCATTAGATTGACATCGTTCTGCAGTAAGTACTAACAAGAAATTTGTTTTACTGCTCATACTGCTCAATATTTCTTGCTTAATTTTTCAAAGTAAAGTGTGTCTGAGCAGTCGTTTATGCCAAAAAAGGCTGAATGGATTTTTTTTTTTTTTTTTTTTGAGTTATAAAAGGTGGTATTTCATTGAGTAGAGAATATGCAAGGAAGATCTCATGGATGACATGGCAAGCTTTCACAGAGATGAACCCCCAGGAAAGGAGAGTAAGATGAAACTTGGAAAAAAAAAGGAAATGTGGGCCATGGGGAGAAATGTCATTCCTGTAGGAAGAAATTAAAAGCACAGAGACCACCAACAGTCAGTGTAGCATACAGAGAAGAGCACAACAGTGAGAGATATTAGAGAACAAGCAGTACTTGTAATTTTACTAACCTCAGAAAAGTCTTTTAACTGAATTGCTGTACCCACTGTTACAATCATTGAGTTGTGAGCATCTGTTCATAACAGACAGATTAGCAAAATGTTTTACAGAATCCTCGATTACATCGACCAAGGAAGGTCATGACCATTTATATATAAACTAGTAGAATCCGAGAATGCAGATGTTTCTTTATAGGCAACTTCATCCCCAGAATAAACTGAAGTACAAATTGGTACACCAAGCAAGATTTGATTAAAAGGCAGCTTAAAATATAAACAATTTATTTCAAAAAAAGGGGGGGGAGAATTAACACATTTTTTCAATCATTTCTATCAATTGGAAAATAATTCTGTTTTTAAACTGCATCAAAGAAGGATGCTAAAGTCGTGTAAAATGTGCCTATGAGAAAGTGGAAGACACAGAGTTAGTATGGTAAGTAAAAGTGTTAGAGGGGCCTCAGTTGAGATATTCAGCATTACAAAGGGCATCATGAAAATCCAGCCAGTCTCTCTTCTTTTCTATTCTTTTTTTTTCCTTTTTCTTTCTTCTCTGCTATCTTTATGATGAAATGCAGTAGCAACTGCTGCCAAGGTCAGGGCCTAAAAAAAGCTTTCAATTCAACACACATGATAAAGAAAATAAAGTGCTGGTGTCAAGCAGTGGCYGCAAAGCCAAACATCTGTGTTCTGAGATAACTTCACATTTGTGTCAGGATGCATTTGGCTGAGGCAGGATGCAGGAAGGCTCTGAGCACCTGTATCTGCTCTCCCACCTTTGCGTGAGCCCATCAGAGACAGGAGAGCAGCAAGTGCTGCTTCACTGCACATTGTGTCCTCGAGTGGAGAGACGGTTAGAAAACCTGATCCCTAACAAAGGCAGCAGGTGGAAGAGCATTGCTGCCAATTTTAAGGTATTCTTACAATAATCTGTAAGTTGGCAGAGCTTCGGTTGTGGGCACATTACCAAAGCATTAGCGCACGCCTGTAATATTTAACTGTGCGTTTGTGCACCACTGCATATCTTTTTAGGTCCTGCCAAGAGGACAAGAAGCCAGTGAGGATGCACAGAGAAACTGCTCAGCCAGGAGGGAGGGTGTTCTCGTTGGCATGAGTCAGGCATGTCGTCTGCGCCGGGAGACCAAAGCACAGCTTCAGATGGGCTGTRAACAGTCACACATTCCCACAGAGAGCAAATTCACTGTTAACTGTGACGCACAAAAACACTTGTTCCTAACATGCACGTTGGGTAAGGCGGTTGATTTGGGGGACAGTGAAGTCTCTTACTGAAATTAAGGCATCTGCTGGGTACAGCAGGCACCTTAAGTCATGCTGGTGTTCATGCTGGATAACTGAAAACCCAGAGTTTTAATCAGAGCAGTAATTTCTCAACATGTTGCTGGTAGTTTTTGTGTGCCTACTGCGTGCATTGCAGACGTAGCTGATGGCTCCTGAATATTATCTTAATGGCTTCTGCGTGATCACGAAAAAGTGGATATTATATTCACTATTAAGTGGTTTGTAGGCCTGTATTTTTCATCATAGGAAAGATTTAGGGTACTGTGTGTCATGAAGTACGTAGTTATTTACTGAGTCTGTAAGTAGACTTCTTTCACATCTGATCTGCTCTCATGCAGACTTCCTGGTCCGCGGTAGGTATGTCCAGCTGGCTTACGGAGAGCCCTCGTGCTTTGACACAGAGAAAGGGCAGACCATTCCTCTCAGTATTAGTGCTATTTCCAAGCTGCTGTTTRTGCAGCTCCTAAACAATAAGACGAATTAGAATTCATTAGAATTCCCAAACTGAAATAATCACGGAGAAAACTAAGCAATTTTACTCACCCAGAATTTGCAAGWACATAAGGCTTCTGCAGAAGCAACAGTATTAATCC
The DNA here is from genome assembly GCF_003343005.1 of Rhea americana. Taxonomy (NCBI): domain Eukaryota; kingdom Metazoa; phylum Chordata; class Aves; order Rheiformes; family Rheidae; genus Rhea; species Rhea americana. Next base: position 2,372,108 of record NW_028186468.1, on the reverse strand, counting down.
CCTCTCCGTATCCATGGTGAAGAAGTAATCTGTTTAATTGCAACAAGGAAGATTCAGATTAGACAGTTGGAAAAACTTTGACTGTAAAGGTATTGGAGCCCTGGAGCAGACAGACCGCAGCAGTGACCCCTTGGCCTCCACAGGCCATCTTTAAGACCAGATGAGACTTCTTTCAGCACTGACTTGGGTTGTGTAGCTGATCTTGCCGTGGGGTAGAGGTTGGACCGTATGACCTCTCGAGGTCCCTTCCAGCCACGTTTTCTATAATGTTCTGTGCAAGTTAATAGCAAAACTAAGAATTTGCACTGCTTATGTAAAGCTACAGAGAGTGAGCAAAAAGGCCCTGTGTTATATTTCTTGCCACTCTTAAAAACATACACAAAATCTCTATACTATTAAATTTGTGTCTGTGTATTTCCCTTTTGAAGATAAAATAGATATAAACAAGRCTGTTTTGGCACCTTTTATTCTCAAATCAGTAAACATTGTTGTGACTTAGCTTTTCAGTACTGGTGATTTATAATAGTAAATCTGACTTCTGCTTGGTTTCCAGGGGCATCAGCTTCTGCCAACTGTTGCCAAAATGGAAACCGAGAGTATAGTATGAGGGTCTGTGTAGTGGGGCACGGTACACACGCATGCACGTCTCTTGGTCCCAACCTTTGCATATTCCTTTTTTTCAGTAGGGTGGGCTGGCTAAACTAAAACTAAAAGTTTTCCCTAGAGCAACAGTCATATAAAGAAATAAGAAAGTAGGGAAAGAAATTGCTCTCACTTGCTTGTTCTATTTTTGTAATAACAAAATATTTTGATTTCATTGCTAGATATATTTTCTTTCAATTTAGGAGTTCAATTTTATTTGTTTATGCATTTTATTTAGTTCATTGTATTTACTCATATTATCAAAATGTTTTGGGAGAGGGACAGAACTTATATTCCATCTGAATTATACTTTCAACTCAGGATTAAAACAGTTGTTAGACTTTGCAATAGATCAGAAATGTAATTTTTCTAACAGCTCTGATTATGGCTGGATTGTTTCACCCTTTGTTTGTCATATGTCTGTTTAAATGGCAAGAGCTAAATGAAAGTAAAAATACTACATTTCTAGTAATGGAAAGATCAGTCTTTGGGGCTAATTCAGTAATAGCTTCYGTAAGTGTTCTGCACAAATCTGCTTATACAACTGGAGCGTGGATCCAAAGAACTTAGTTGAGTTCTTAGTGATTTGGAAGGAGAGCTAAGAAAACTATTTTTTTTACTTATAATATTTTTTTTAGTGAGAAGAGGAAGTCTTCAAAAAAAATTCTAGTACAACAGTGGCAATGAGGATCTGTCCATCTGCTCAGACACATATGAGAGCATTTGGATTTGCTGCTTTTCATGTTTTTTTCCCCAAACTAAATCACACTAGCATCAGATCCAAAACAAAGTTACCTTTTTATTTTATTTAGTCTGGAGGCTAAGAATCTAAAATTTATCCACTTTGCCTGAAGAAGGGAAGAACTGGCATACAAGAAGTCTTTGTTTTTATTATTTTGCATTTTTTATAGTAAAAATAACTACCAATTTGAATTATTTGGGTTATTAAATCATCTGTTTATTCACACCATGGATTTGTTTAGGGATTTCAGTTTTTTTAGTATCTTTATTCCAGCATGGATTATAGTCTGCTGATCAAAATTCAGACTTTCAAGACTATCTACTTTTTTAAAATATTATGACTAAAATTTGTATTAACTATAATCTGTTAATAAAGATCCAAAAACTAGCTGAATAAAAACAGATGGTAACAGAGCATCTCTGAAAAGGAATGAAAATATATACAGTTGAGCCATATGAATCTAAAATCATCCAGCTAGAGTTTATAATGAAATTATAATATTCAACAAGATATAAGAATAATAAGCCTAATCACCTTCTGTTGCTATAAAATCACCAGATATCTGAGCTGGAAAGGAAATTAATAACTGTCACTATGTATTATGTAACCTGGCACTTAAACAGATCTTGCCTCGTAAAGCTGTTATATAGTAGAAGTTAAACTAATTATATATATAGGAACATTTGGGGAGTGAAACAGTTTAGGTAGCCTGCGTTATATAATTTTGGTGCAGCAGTTCCCCTTCTGCTTTCACCTACAGAGGTATGCAAAAGGAGTAAGTATTTTACCTGGACCTGAGATTTTGGTGCATCACTGAAAAAGGTTCGTATCAGGAGTGAACTCATGAAAAGGCCTGAAATGCCCCTGTGCAACCTGCTTTTTGGTGTCAGGAGCCCCCTGCCACCACCGCCCGGGACGTCCGATCTCTGCGGATGCCCTGACGTGGCAGCGTTTGCCAGGCACTTTCAATTTAGCTGAGAATGGTTTAAAAGCTCCCTGCTAACTGACTGTTTAAGGATGCTTGAGAGGGTAAATTATTCCAGAAAAAGTCCCTATTACTTATATTCATTCTACTTAAACTGACCAGCAGTTTAAGGCGCCATTCTGCAAAGCAGCCAGGAATTAYGCTAAACCCCTTGACCAGGGTTATTTCAGAATTCAGAGTTTGTTCCTGGAAGTTRCCAGACCTCAGAAAGTGTCCAAGGTGCATAACGTCTGTACCGCTGCCGTTCAGCTTGTACCGTAACTGCTTTCCGTGGTGACGGTGGTGGGAAGCCTTCCGGGCGAATCGTGGGCCTGCTGCCCAGCAGGTCCCTGTCCGCTGTGGTTGCTGGTTGCTGTTGTGCTATGCCATTGCTGGAGCTAGACGCTTAAAATGAACTCGTAAATACTCCTCGCTTGCTGAGCTTCTACGGAGAGTACGGACTAGCCGTGCTCACCATTGGCTTTCTCTCACCCCTTTAGCTAAACCAAGGAGTTCAGCTTTGCTCCTTTAGCATGAGCTAATTCCCTTGACAACTATTTATCTTTTTTTCCGTCTTTTTTCCTCTTACCTCTCTCCCTATTTAGGAGCAGTATCAGCAGGCACAGAACTGATCCAAACCCAGGTGCTTCATCTTCGCAGTTTTACTGCCTTTCTTCATCTTGCTTTCTGGCTCTCCAGACCTTTTTCCCCTCCTATGTTTTTTTACTTTCTTACCTCTCTCTTCTTGCTTCTTCCTATGTTCCTCTGTCATTTGTCAAAGGCACACTTGGCTCCTTGCCTTTTCCTTTCCCAGAGGTGCATTTCTTCTCAGTCCCCTCTGGTATCTCCTGACAGTCTGTCCAGTGCTTCCCCAGGCACTTCATGTCCTGAGCTCATTTGTCTTCTCGTTCCCTTTCTCCCTCTGCTGCTCAATTCTCCTTTCCAAGGCAGAAATCAGAGAGGGTATGTAAGTATCTGAAGGGAGGATGTACAGAGGATGGAGCCAGACTCTTCTCAGTGGTGCCCAGAGGCAGGATGAGAGGCAACGGGCACAAGCTGAAACACAGGAAGTTCCTCATGAATATAAGGAAAACTTCCTTACTGCGAGGGTGACTGAGCACTGGAGCGAGCTGCCCAGACAGAACTTGTGGCATCTCCTTCCTTGGAGATACGCAAGAGCTCTCTGGACACAATCCTGGGCAACGCGCTSTAGGTGACCCTGCTTGAGAAGGGGGGGTTGGACTAGACGATAACCAACRATAGTTAGCAGGGCTTTTCCCTCCCTTCTTCTTAATGCATTTCTTGTGGAGAATTCTGTGAAAATTCTAAGGAAATTCTATTGAAAGTTTTAATTCAGATAATGACAAGTATTTGATTTTGGTCAGATAAAAAAATCTCCTAACAATGGTGTCAATTCACTTGGATAATTACTGTGTATTAAGATGTTCACAATTCAGTTTTCATAATTTATATTTCTGTAGCACTTACTGTAACATTTGTCTTTCTGCTTTTGTTCATTTTTCTATCACATTTGTGTTTCAGTAATTTGAATCTCTAAAAATTCCTAGCTGCTTTTTCTTGCATTTTTTGGCTTTTGTTGTAATTTGAATTTGTTTTCTGACAAATACCAGAACTTTGTACAAAATTGGGTTTGGGGTTTTTTTTAAACAGCTCTAAGGAATATTTCTCTGAATGTCCTTGGTATCATGGTGCTTTTTCGGTATTTTTATTCTTCTACATTAGCAGCCACAGAATCACCTCCTGCTCTTACCATTGCTGTTTTTACTGTTACTGCTTTTTTTGGTTATTGTTTCATCAGTCCAAAATATACTTGCTCTAAAGTAATTAACCATACTCATTAAGTCAGTTTTGTTCAGCTGATTTTCCTATTCCTGCATTGACTTTTGCATCATCACACATGAGCTTTTGCTTGCAAATCATCACTTACAACGTCTCTAGTCTTCTCATATTTACTCAAGCAAGATTAGGCATATTCTCTTCATTCTTAACCCTCTCCCTTTCCTCTCCTCTTCCTTTTTTTTTTTTTTTTTTTTGGAAAAATTTAAGGGATATGTTCCAGGATATCCAATACTTTCATACTTGTCCCTTTATCCATATTGCCTATCTGAATCCAGCATGCAATACGTATATTGCTCCCTTAAAGTACATTTTAGGGACTAACTGGTTCTCTGTTAGTCAGGTTTTGATGTTTCAGCTCCACTCAATGTGGCACARATTAAAACTCGAGTAGGCATCATTTTCTCGCGCCCTTTCTTATGGTCCCATGGAGACAGGGCTGACCACAAAAGTGATTAAAGCAACTCCTTCTATTCAAATGAGCTAAAGATCCCCCCTACCCAAGGGAATCCTTTTGGAAAAATAGGCAGCTGATGTGTTTGATTTGTGGATGCCAGTAAAAGCTGAAGAATGTCACACACGTGTCTTTTAAAGCAGGAACCTTCCCTTAATTACATCAGTACTACACACGTGTAACCATGTTTCATCTAAAAACCAGATTTTGAGGAGATTTGTGTCAGTTGTGTTTTTGTTGTCCCTGTGTACTCCATTTCTCCTTTAGATGAATTATTAAATAGATTCAACTTTTCACTGAGAACTGTGTTTCTGATTTTGTAATTTTCTAAACTGGAATACTAACTTTTCAGTAAGCTTCATAATTTTAATAAAACACACTMTAGTAATTTCAGTCTTGTAAGAATTATGCTGACAGCAGAACACACAAATTTGCCGTTTCAGACTCATCCTGCTTGAACAAAGCTTGTTAAAAGTAATCCATTAATGGATACCATTAGGTGTCAATGTGAAATCTTTTAGAGAACTKTAGCTTGTCCCCTGATTGCTCAGATACCAATAATATATCTTGTTAGACACTCRCTCCTGTTTTCTTGATTCTTCAGTGTTTATAGTTCCTAGTCCTTAGAACTAGGCTAAGTAATAAAAGTAGAAATGAGAAACCGGTGAATAGGTAATAATACCAGAATAGCAACCCTGAAGATACACATCAAAATTATTACATCTTGCAGGTATGGGAAATGAAGAAATGCTTTGATTTTTATCAAGCAGATCAGGGTGTAATGTCTGTGTGGTTTAGGAGAGCACTTAGAAGCAAGGATAGTTTAGGAAAAAGAATAGGATAGTTCTTTCTAATGGCATAAATGTCCTGCRCTGTCAATCCAGTTCAACTCTGCTTAGCCTTCTGAAGGTATCCATTTCACTTCCAGCTTTATCAGGAACTTAGTAATACCATTTGTGCAGTTGTTCCCYTGCTAATATTTTTGTCCTGTGTTAATTTCCTTGTCAAGCTAAAGATAGCAAGACTGTGTCCAACTAGTTCTCTCCCTCCTTTACACGCCTTTTGCTGACATCCTGGTGCAGCGAGTGGTAAAGATGAACTCCAAGTTCCAACGAGAAAAAAAGGCTATTTTTCAACTACTCTATATTCAAATACAGTCCTTGTTTTCAAGCCTCAGCAAGAGACCTGGTCTCCCTTGATGTCATTATTTTACTCATCTTCCCCTCAGCTCTGCAACTGATCTTTGGCCATTTTTACCAATTCGGCCATTTTTACCAATTCTTCTATACCTTGTGTCTGTCTGTCTTTTCTTTCACATTTCTCCTTTATGGGCTGCCTGCAGGAAACTCCTCTCTGGAGTGGACTGGTATGGCATCAGCCCTCTGGTTCTGTCCTCCTCCTCCTCCTCCTCCTTCTCCTCCTCCTCAGGAGCCGCTGCCCAGCACCTACGAGCACCACCACGCTTCGCCACCACAGAGAGCCTTTTTTCCAAAGGAAACTGTATTTCCACAGTCAAAAGGCTTATGCCTGTCTGTAATCAGTTGTGAATTCATTGATGTGAACTGACTATTTATTAACTTGAATTAATTTGAGCTTACTGTGATAATCAGGTTGCTGCTGTTTTCATGAAAGTGGTATTGGGTTAGAGGAGGGTGTCCACAAGGAGACCGGACTGATCTGCTCCTTGGGAAGCCTAAAGGGTCCCTAGGATTGCATGCGACTGGAAGGTCCTACCTAACTCTCCCCAAAAAAAGAGGACAGTCTACCACTTCTGCAACTTGCACTGGCTGTGTAGGATTTGTGCTTCACAGGAAYAAGAATGTTATTGTAAACAATATTTTTATCATCTTGGGAAATCCTGCTTTGTTTTATTTTTAATATGGTCCTAATRGAACGAAAATATTCCCATATAATTTTATTTTCATTTTGCAAATATATGGCAATTTACATGTTTATTATGTTAACATTGTTACAACTCCATAAAAACATGGTAACACAGCTTTTACCTTTCAAAGTGAAGAAAAAAAAAGATTGGGGGCAGGTTGGAGGAAAGCAACACTGCAGCTTTCTCTGTAAGCAAGATGTCTGGCCAGACAGCCCAGCCTCACGCCCTTTTCTTTAGCAAAGCGCTTTGCACAGCTCTGATAGCGTAACTGGACCTTAAAGCAAGCGAGGCTCCGTCATACAGGGCATGCGCCACCATTTCCTGCATTTTAACGGCYATACCCTGCTCTTTGTATGGACAAGGTTCACAGTTCATTTGTGCAGTACTAGCTGGGTTAAAAAGGCGGAGAAAAAGTGACGCAGAAACGCAGTGGCGGCCGGAGGGAGCCCTGAGATTAAAAGAAAACGGGGCGCGGGCAGGTGCTGCAGGGCCAGCGCTCGCGCGCTGCATGTCCCAGCAAAACCAAAGCACGGCAAACGCTCTGTAAGTGGGGTGGTGAAAAGGAAGGGAGGTGAGGGCTGGGGTCTTGGAGATAAAAAAAAAAAACTGGCTACCAGGCTGACTGCTGTCACTCAGTCTCCTCTTGGCAAGGCCAGAGCCCGTGAAGTCGGCCTCGAGTCGCCGTGGCCCCACCGCAGCAAGCGGTGTGCTGCAGGATGACGGCGAGGAGGGTAGGCGCCGATTTGGAAAGTGTGGCAATCTTCTGGTGGAAGGTAAAGTGGCCGCCAATGATAAATTCACAGTATTGCTGCTTCCARCGCAAAGGACTGTTCTGCCGAGCTGCCCGTCTCTGGAAGCGGCTGGGGGATTAGGGTGCGGAGGAGGTCCCGCTCAGCGGGGCACGGGCGCGGGGCTCGCGCCTCTTTCCAGTGCCGGGCAATGGCGTGAAAAACGAGCATCGAAAACTTGTCCGTATGGAAGCGAGAGCTATCACGGGGGAAGGTGTTGATTCATTTCTCCGAGCATCTTTCCAACAGATGCATTTGCCGCAGCGATTTGCGCTTAGAGTGTGCCTGTTGTTTTGCAGGTGAGTTATAGCTGTCAAGAGTGGCCTATTTAGGTGAACTGCTCACGTGTCTAGTGAATTGAATACCAGTTTACAAAAGAAGACTGAAAACTATCCTTTTAACGTTATGACAAAATAGGCACACACAMAAAAGCCTCAAAAGCCGTAGTTACAACACAAGAAGGGGAAAAGAGAAATTGTCAATCACTTCCAAGCTGAGGAAATTTCTTCATTAAACACRAACTGAAAATTCATCCTGACCACTTTGGTACTATAAAGGAACATTACCTGAATTATTTAGCCAGCTGTGCAAATACCTGCATAAGACTATCACAGATGAAAACCGGATCAAGGCCCTTCCTTCATGGAAGACTGCCATCAGATAAAGGGACTAGAAAAGTTGACCAGTTGCTTGAATTTAAGCTTGACTTTTCTGACACTCGTAGTTGAGAAGGACAGAAAAATTTAGCTGATATGTAGCAGATCTTTAATGCTCTTCCAGTCTCAGTATTTTTGTGAGATGGCATTTTCTGCCTGGGTTCCATAAGCAGAAAAAGCCTGCTCCARAACTGGAGTGGAGGCTGCAGTTTACTTTAGGTCTTTCTAAAAATCACCCGTAGGCCTATTTTCTGTGATTCCTATACAGCCACTATTTTCTTTAAGCTAAGCACAGCATTTTTTTTTTTGGGGGGGGGGGCATTTTTTTTCACTTGTTTAAAATTTTGTAAGACTGGTTAGATTATTGATTTTTATTTCCTCTCGTGTTTAACAATACTGTAGATTAGAACAAAGGAAAAATGCTAACCTTATAAGACAGTAGGCAAGTTTTAAAAAAAATCAAACTACTTGCCATATTTTACAAGCCTGAAAATTACATCTAATTGTCATTTATGACAGTTTTGTTTCATTCTTGTTAAGTAAAAGAAAAGATGAACAATAATAACAAGACATACAGCTATCTAATTGTTTATGGTTCAATTTTTACAATTTGTTAGATCTTAAAAGGAAGTTACAGTTTAATATTTTTGGCTTCTGGATACATTTGTACTGTGAATTTGCAAGTAATAAGCCATACTTTTTTAAGATCTAAAAGAGTGTGCAAATAAAGGAATACTTGCATATGATATTTCAATTAATATTGTTTTGAAGACGATAGGTTATAAACAAATAGTTAAGGATCCACTGAAGTAAGTATTTCAGTGCGACTAAAAGAATAAAAGCAAAAAGAAAAAAGAGAGATCTTTTTCCATCCATGCCTCCTGATGATTTTCCCGTTCATTCTTAGCAGGATCACTCAGATGAAGAGAAACTACAAATGCAGATCAAAATGGGCAAAGCTGCCCTGAGAACAGGAATTTCATAATGCTAGAGTTAAGATCCTCCAAAAACCCCCATAAGGATTAAAGATGGTCAGAACTAGAGCTCCTTATTTTCCAGAGTGGAGGATAGGCCTCTTCCCAGTGAAGTGATGCAATAAGGGCAATATTTGCATTTCCTTTTGATCAGTGAGATAAGTATTTTGTGAATGAGCAATGTGACCTGTGGTGATGACTTTAGTTTCTCTTTACAGTAATTTTCAATCTGTGACTGACCTATTTGGGAAGGTCTAAACTTCTAGAGGTTTTGGGGAGGTTGAATACAATGAAAAGAATATATTTGGAAACTGGCAAACCTTCTTTAGTGTTAAAGACCAAATAGTCCTTTATGTAAATGTGAACTTCATGGCCTTGACAAGCTGAATGAGACGTTTTATTGCCAGGTTAGGACATTTTCAGTACGTGTCAACATTGTGATTATAAACATAAACAACAGCACATTGCACTTCTGAAAATGAACTCTGAACCTTCTGTTCTCCCCTGCCACTGAGCAGCATCTTGATGGATAAGGCTTCCTATGAATAACTTGAAATAGGGTGGGGTAATGCTCCATAAATTTCTATCCACTTCTAGTAATTAGAGATGCATAAAGGAAATGCCTGATACATAGTCAGTGAGTACGTAACAGTGCTTTTCATTCTACTGTCAAAATTACACGTGGCTATATTATGAAATGCATTCATGCCTCATTTCTCCAATATAGTATCCCAACAAATGGTATAATCCATAACTAGTCTTCAGATAAATATATAACATTAATTTCAATTGCGTGTCTTGTTATCTGAAATGCACAGGAACCAGCGTGCCTTGCCCTTAAACCTGACATGTTTACAGCAGTCAAAGAAAAAGGAAATTATTTTCTTAAGGGAATATGCTGCAGAGGTTTGTGGAAAAACACTATCAATCATAACGCCACAATTGGCTTTAGCAGCAAGCATTGCTATATACCTCAGTTCCATAGTGCCCTATTTTAGGTTGAAGTAACTTTGATACAAAATATTAGATAATGCAAGTTGGGATTGAGCTAAATGTGCTCCAAACTAAGATATGATTCATGTGAGAGACAAGTCAGAAATACAGAATGTAGGGTGTGCCCATCTGTGACAGTGATTACCAAGAAGTTACCACTGCAAAGTGAAAAGTGTCCTACATGGACCAGAACAGAAAATGGTCTTGGAAGGACTGTAATTAAAAACAAGGAAGAAGAGCAGGTAAAGACCAAAAGGTCGTATGTCTGGGAAGCTGCTAATAATTAACTCAGCATTTCTCACTGTAGAGGGGGAAAGCTAGCCAGCAGTGGCAGAGCATCCTGAGCAAAAAAAAAAAGTGTTTGATAAAATGGGGAAATTCAGCTCGTGGTGGCGGCAGTGACCTTTCCCCTACTGTTGTCTGCTGTAGCTATTGACCAAATGCAAAGAGCATTATGTTAATGTGAATGGAATAGGGTTTATAGGATGTACGGACATCGGGTAGCACCCATTAGGCAAGTATGTTCTTGAAAAGTTTCATATGCAGCCTGCTCATGGGGAACAGGTGGGATTGGTTGCATGGCTTTGCTGTGGAGCCTGGTGTATATGAGAAAGATCAGAGGGCTCAGCAGTAACTTGTGTGCTTCTGCTTGTGTTTGGATGAAGAGATCAAAGAGGCTGTGAAATGCCAAATACAGGTGTTTGCCCTCTAGACTTCAGATCACATTTCTTTTAGGGCAATTTCAATATTAGAACACTAGACAGATAAAGGAAATCTCTCAGTCTAAAACTGACAATCTCAGATGAATAAATTCACCTTGGCAGCAGCATGCAAGGATATTTGGATGTAATAAGAAAAATGGCACAGGAATGCCCAAAGGTATGAGTGATGTTGCTATGTTTAGCATTGATAAGTCTTTCATTGTCGGCAAAAAGATATCAAGTATGGAGTAAGTTTAGTTTGCTGCACTGTGTACAAAATGAAGGACATAGACATTACAATCCATCMTAAAATGGAATATGTAGTAAATTGCAGAAAGACCTATTTCCCTCCTTTTTATTCCTGGTTATAAAAGTATGAGAGATCCTATTCTTACCTTCCACATCTCATTCATCTTTTCTCCCTGCACTAGGAAGCCTGAGCCAAGCAATTGTGGCTTGCAAGAGTCTTCTAGCTTTAAAGTCTTGTCTTTTTAAGAACATGAACATGTAGTGTGAATTTTTTTGCTGATCTTCAAACTCTTCCCCAGTGTAGCAATATTAGTAATATTAGCTGCTTATCTCAGGCTCCTGATGTGCTTTCATCGACTTGTGTAGCAGTTCGTGAACCATATGCATAAAACAAGAATAGCAATGTTCAGAGATGCATACTGTAGTGAAGCCACTCACTGTACCACAAAAGGGAGTTAGCCTGACTACTACTGATGTGGGGAAGCGTGTGGTGTTTTCTAACTCACTCAAGCATTGTACTTAGAAATATGGTAATGAATTTCTCAGAAATATCATGATTCAAAGGGTGAAAAGGTCTGGCGGAGAAGTCCTACCTTCTGTGGCTTTACTAGGCACTGACTGAAATGAAAAACGGTACTTGGCTACTGGAATCAAAGGATGTAAGTAAATAATTCCCAATAAGATAATCTGAGCAAATACCATCTTCAAACATTATGCTCTAAAAAAAAAAAAAGATACTAATTGGAGAATATATGTTCCCCAGGAGCTGAAAAAGAAGTTATGCAYGAAAAGAAAATAAGTTATGGAACTGAAGAGTAAGACATCAGGTGATTAACAGGATAGCGGGCRAATTCATGCACAAGGAATGCTGGCATGTTTGTTTCAGTTTCTTATAGAAATATTGTATCTCAGCTTGCCATGGCCAACGTGTGAAAAGAGCCAAAATTAGGGGCAGAAACACACTGGAAGAAAGCCTATTATCTTCAAAAGTACTTAGTTTCAAGAAATAAGTTTCCCCACTTGCTTTCAACAGCTTGCAGCATGGTTTCTTATTTTTAAACATTCTTTTCTTTCTCCTGTTGCTAAGTATAAACAAAGGAAATTGACTGTGGTAAAAGGATGAAAATGGCTATATGCAAAAAGCTGTCAAATCTACAGAGTAAGCAAACTAGAAAAAACAGTTCTTAACCTAATCTTTTCGGTTACAGCAATCCTGTGCAGAACTCATGATGTTCACAGAAAGGTAGTGTATTGTGGGTTAAAACTATTTGGAATTAATTCTCTCAATTCAAAAATAGTTTCTGTAACCTCAATCATACGCCTTTTTTTTTCTCTTTCTGAAAGAGCAATTTTGATGGTAATTGTTAAAAGTATGAAGTGTCTAGTGCACTTTGTGGATCTGCAGGGTAATATTGCAGTTACTTAGGAGACTATAGCTTCCTTTAGCTTCCTACTAGAGGGCCAGAAAACTGAGAGCAGAGAGGCTTTAGATATGCCAAATCACCCTCTTAAATACCTTCATCTTTCCACTGCAGATAGAGGGAGACTGTACTTCTAACCTAGGAGCCCCAATTCAATGCCAAAGCTGATGAATTCAGGCTGTAGTACTGGTAGATCTAATCTTAAAAGCAGTTCTATGATCTGAAGCTAGCCTTACATTGTATACCGTGACTATACTGCATATTTGGATTTGAGCATGATCTTGAGCCTGCATTTGAAATATATCGGGGAAGTACCATCTCATTCCTTGGATACTTAACTTGGCTCTCAGAAAGTCCCGCTACTGATGGCACGCACTTCAAATCGGGTTAGCTTTCGCTGTCTTGTTTCTTTCATATATACGGAGCTGTACACATCACATCAGTGGTATTAACAGCTGGAGTATACCTACCACAGCAATGGAAAAAGACATGCTTTAGAAGTCCTAAGTCTACTTGCATTAGAGAAATTATGTATATCTATTCATACCTTAATGAATATATAGTTACTGGGTTTAAAGAAATGTCAGTGGAGTCAGAAAAAACATTTCCTGCCTGGTTTATGCCACAGTTCTCCAACTGTGATCCACAAGCACCTAACTAATTATATATGCTAGCTGTTCTGACTTCCAGGTACAGACAGCTTAAGGGGATTAAATATTACCCGAGATTCTTCCTCCTTATAATACGTGGGGTGTGAAGCACTCAGAACAGGAGGGCAGGTGGTCTGCATAATCATGGAACAGGCAGGGCCCAAGAGACAATCTGTTAAGATACCCTTTCTATGAAAAATTTTGAGGATTCCTACAATACCAGCAAAATCTAGTCCGATAATAGGGAGCGAGTACAGGATGCTACGGAATTTAGCACCAACAAATATGTTCCCTTTGAAATGGCAAATTAGATGTGCAGCAGGATCTTGGTCACACTTCAAAGAATAATATGCAGCGCTGAAGATCCATCTGTTTACTCTTGCTATCACCGAGGCTCCTGTATGTTAAACAGTCTTTTGACTACTTCAAAGCACCTTTGAAGTCGTTGCTGTGCCTATCCTGTGCACAAAAGCAAATGTGCCCTAACAATATGAGTAGCTGATATTTTTGTTAATTTTGCTGGTAAATGAAAGCAATTTGTTCCTGCTATGTATCATTTTTGGACTTCTTTTTTATAGCTATGATAGCGAGGGCCGCCTAACAAACGTTACATTCCCAACTGGAGTTGTCACTAACCTTCATGGAGAAATGGAAAGAGCCATTACAGTGGATATCGAATCATCCAGCAGAGAGGAAGATGTCAGCATCACTTCCAATTTATCATCAATTGATTCGTTCTATACCATGGTTCAAGGTACTGTAAACAAAAGATTCCTCAGCAGATACTAAACTGAAAAATGTTCTCTTATGCTATAACAAGCTCCAGTTAGATGCCTCAGACAGCCATTTTAGAGGCATGGAGTTTGGGAGAGGGAGTGAAATACATACATATATATATATATATATATATATGTTACATATATATATATATATATGTTTTTACATACAATATATGTTTTTATGCATATACAAAAACATTCAGAGAAAGGAGATAAAATGAAAATACAATTAACTATGTGTTCTACCCAAAAAGCTTTTGTAAGCTGCTGTTGGAATTAGTCAGAATACCTACTTCACATAAGAAGGGAATCTGAAAAAAACAGCGAGGGATTGAAAGGGAAATAGGTATAGAAATGGTGTAAAGTGAGATCTGAGCTTTATGGTGTAAGGAGTGCAGGGACAATAGGGAGACTTTTAACCCCGTAGGTAATGTGCGTTTCTCTGGACTTTTTTTTTTTTTTTTTTTTTTTTTTTTTTCAGACCAGCTGAGAAATAGCTACCAGATCGGTTATGACGGCTCGCTCAGAATCCTGTACGCCAGCGGCCTGGATTCCCACTATCAGACCGAACCGCACGTGCTGGCTGGGACCGCCAATCCCACGGTAGCAAAGCGAAACATGACTCTCCCAGGTGAAAACGGGCAGAACTTGGTGGAGTGGCGGTTCCGAAAAGARCAAGCCCAGGGAAAGGTCAACGTGTTTGGCCGAAAGCTTAGGGTAAGTGCATGAGCCTGTGTGATAGCTATGGTATTCCGAGTAAGGGAGAGGACGTGGAAATGTGTTATTATAGGTATTGCCATCCAGCAACCACAGACTATTAACCGTAGATAGGCTTACTCTAGAGTTGGAAGTAGTTATTTGTATTATTTCATTTATTGGCTGTTTTTCCTTATTTATTGCTGTTTTCGGTGGACTGTAAACCATTGTTTTTAGCTTGGAATGCATTGTAACGAATCAATATAAAAAGATTCTTTTTCTGCTTTCCTTYGCTTTTTTGAGTACTGAATTCACACATTTGAAGATAGCATTTAGAACCTTTTTTAAATTATTCTACCACAAGTTAGCACTGTCGTAGGATTTTTCTTTTTATTTTGGATTAAAGTTGTAGCAATACTTATTTCTGGTAGAAAGAGTTTAAATTTGTGTGCGTGTGTATATGCTTACAGCATATTCCTCTAACATATGTCTTTACCGTTTTGTTGGCATTTCTTATTCCTATATAGTGGGTGAAATGTAAGTAGCAAGCAAACTATGATTTATGACAGCCATTTGGTAAAGACAACAGAGATTAAGCATTTAAAATTGGGTTGCCAGGAGACCATTTCAAGACCACAGCAGGGGTCTGACTTACTATTAGAACTGAACCCAGTTCTTTAAAATAAGGCATAGGTGGTATATCGAATAAAGGTAAGTAATTTCAGATGGCTCCTCTTGACTTGTAAGAAGTAATGTGCCATTTTCAATCTTCCTCTGGGACAAAAAGGGAGGAAATGCTGTCATGCATCTTATATTCCTCTCTATCACTTGCTSTGCAAGAGCTGTTTTGTTTTTTTGTTCTTTTGTTTTTTTTTTYCCCAAGAAGGAAGAATGATTATGTGCAATGGCTGCTGCTTAAGAACAGTGCATAGTGTTGGCAACAGTTTTGCATGGATAAGGTCGAGAAATAGAGAAGTCACGCTTACAGTGCTCATCCTTGTGGTTCTGGTTCATAGCCATTTCATTACACAGCAAGGTGGGATAATACATCTGCCAATTCGTACATGAAGGAATAAAAAGTAAAATAACCATACCAATGACATTTTGGTTTTGGCAGTGAAAGAACTCTCCATGAGTCCAGTTCTAAAAAGTGAAGCAAAATTTTGACATTCAAGTACAAAGGAGGTAGGAGAAACATCATGCGCAACTCTAACTTGAAAGAGTTAAGAAGAAAGAACAGCAGAAAAGAAAGATTTAACAAGTGAGAGGGAGAAAGTGAAAGGTTATAAATTAAGATAAAACAGTAGTAATTAAAAGCATATATACATATGGGAGAAGTAGGGCAGGAGGAGAATATTGGCTAGTAAGAGAAAAGTGCCTCAAAGAGAGAAGAAACTTGGCACCAAGTTGGAATTTTTTTTTTTTTGAAACTGGGTTATATAGGAACACATTACAAAAATGTTGTTGCGGAGGGATGGAGGAAAGTAGTGAGAACACAAGAACCGAAAAAAATGAGTAAATTAGTGAGCTCATCATTCCATCTACAGATATGTCAATAACATTTTGCTGCAAAGACAGATGTAGACAAACCCAGTGACAAAATGTATTGCCAGTAAATGTACGCATATGTATGATTGTTACTGCATTATATGCATGATATGTGACACCACAAAATACATTCCATGGTGATCTCTTGGATTTTCTATCTTGCRTTAATTTTACCCACTACTAATAGTCTTTATAAAGAAGTGAATGACCTGTTATTTCACCAGTTTATATATAAAAAAGAGCAAGTAAACTAAAACAGAATGAATTAAGATATAGTATATATTAATATACTATATTCACTCAACACGCCTCTGTCTCACTCTTACTTCTGTTCAGTTTTGTTTCGTGTTTGTTCTACAAGCTATTTTGGCACTGGAGCTGTGCATTTGTTCCGTGAGCTAGTCTTTGGCAGAGATTCTGGCAGTCCTCTACATGAAAGAGACTTTCAGGGGYGTTTGTACTGAGGCCAGACAAGACTCTTAGTCACAAGGTTCTTAAATCAAGGAACCGCTGTGAGCTTCATCTCAAGGGCTGTAAATCTGCCCCGAGGGAGCTCCCTGGGAGAGCTTGCGCTGCCTCCTCCTGAGGCCCGGCGTGCTCCGCGCTCGGTGGGGGCTCCCGATTCTCACGTCGCCTCTTGAAGCTCTCTAAGGCACAGCACTACAGCCCAACCCCTAATGGGGKTGTGATTCCTACAGTAATATCACAGTACGATTTCATGCTTCTCAGTGAGCCACTGTGAGGGAGAACAGGAGAGCAAGACAGATGGACACATTAATTACTAAAATGTAGCAGGACAGTACTTAGGGACTGTCAGGGGCTCAGTCTTGTGTTATTAAGTGTCTATTTGGTGAAAGTTTCCTGAATTACTATTTTTATCATAGTAAAGCCCAGAGGTATTGAATATATTTGGAGTATTGTCTCAGACCCAGTAAAAACATCTAAGTTTTGCTGTAGCAGCATTTCGGTAGGAGATCTACTGTTAACCTTCAATCGGCACTTCAGCTGACGGCAGTACTTTAGCTGCCATATGATAGTCCAGTCCCATACTGTCCAACGAACCACCAAAACTTTTTTTCTTACTTTAACTGCCGCCTGTAGTATAAGGTTATGCGAGCACAGCCGATTTCAGCAAAAGCTCAGGCATCTGAATGCTGGAGCTCCATCGGCAGCATTTGGGAGCGTGACTCTGGCTGTAGAAAGCAGCAGTTCGTTCCCGTATTATCCTGCTCTTTACGCCGGCCGTACAGACGGACGGTGCGAAGGCAAGGGATGCTGTTATCCCGTTTAGCAGATAAGGCAGCGAGACAGAGCGATTAAGTAGTTTGCAGCAGTTTACGCCGGAAGGATGTGCTTAGCCAAGAAATGAACCRCGACTGCGTGGACGTCTGCCTTGACCACGAGACCACCCTTCCCTCCCTGCCAATTCAGAAATCAGAAGTGCCTGTTCTCACTGCAGTTTCTGAGCCTGAGAGGTAGACAAGGAAATTAATAAAAAGCATAATTAGATGTGAAATAAGGAAGGGAGGATAGAGAGAAAGGGAGGAGAGAATTCAGAGAAACAAAAACGTGCAGGGAGAGAGAGAGAGATGAGTGCAGGCATGTGTAGGAGAGGCTGAGAAATAAAAGCCTGAGCTAAAGAAGATTGAATACAGACGAGTGAGTTTAGGCAAATGATCCAAATTTAAATATTAAAAAAGTTCTCAAAACAACAGAAAGGGAAGGGAATAGGAATGTTTCACATTTAAGTTTAAACTACTATTAGAATCAGCCTTGTAGCATTAATTTTTCAAAGTATATTTAAAAAACATTTGTTGGCACACTGAATACGTAAAATAACTAGTCTGCATCTGCTAGACTGTATTCCTTACTAAAAATATTTTCATGAAAGCATGATTTTTGTTCTGAAATTGATAATACAGATTGTTTTTATACCAGTGATCTCATATAAAAGAGCAAGTCAAGAAAAATAATTAAGATATATATTAAAATATAGGTTATTAAAAACACATACTGTATATTTTAAATATGTATTCGTGTACACAAACACACACACACACGTTTAAAAGCAAATTTGAGCATCTGGAGTTTTTTTCAGATTTCCCTATGACCCATCACTAGCACTGTAATAGCCTTTTTACCAATAATGAAGAATCTAATTTATATTGATCTTTTAGAAGCTCATTGGCCTCAGGGTATAAGCGCTAAAGTCCACAGTATATGGATTTTTGAACATGCAGTCCTGAAAAATGTTAACAGATGTGCTGATCAGAAAAATGACAGAAGGATTTTTTTCTTGTTCTTTTCTAACTGTTGTTTGGCCATCTCTCTTCACCTCTTTGTAATGTATGCATCTCTTCTATTGCTTGTAAGTACTTAGAAAAAGGAATTTTTTAAAAAATCCTTAATAAACATAGCTGTATGTCCATTTGTCCTCAGTTTCCCATATGTTAGCAAGATATAGCATTGAAAAATATTAGTTATCTGTGTTATCCATGGACAAGCAGTTGCTGGGAATATGCTTGAACAATAWTTTTCTATATATGTATATATGTTTCACGCTTCTTCCAAAATAAGGAGTTTGTCCTCGTAAATGGCACCATTTATTACAGTGTATATCTTTCAGCATTTTCTTAACGGTACACTAAGCATCAAGAAAGAACACAAATTGCACCAAATTCTGGGCCATCTCTTCATGTAATGAAACCTTTTAAAATAGATGCTAATGTAGTGCCTCACATTTATATCAAGAAGTTGCTAAATTAATTTACCCACACAGCCAATCAATCACTGTAAATGGTATTTAAAGAATAGCCGGCACTTTGTGGAAATAATAGGTGGCTAGTGTTTAAATAGCATGATTTATTGTGTCATTTGTTTGTTTTCAAAGGTTAATGGCAGAAACCTCCTTTCGGTTGACTTCGATCGAACCACAAAGACGGAAAAGATCTACGATGACCACCGTAAATTTCTGCTGAGAATTGCCTACGACACGTCAGGGCACCCAACGCTGTGGCTGCCAAGCAGCAAGCTGATGGCTGTCAACATTACCTATTCATCCACAGGGCAAATAGGCAGCATACAGCGTGGGACCACGAGCGAAAAAATAGAGTATGATGGTCAGGGAAGGATAGTATCTAGAGTGTTTGCTGATGGGAAAACGTGGAGTTACACATATTTGGAAAAGGTAAAGAGTACTCAAGTTTTAAAAAAATGCTCTGAATGTGCTAAAATTATGCCGCATCTGACTGCTGAGTACAATACAAGCACATTTCATTTATTTTAAGTAACAATAAGATTCATGTGGGAATGTTTTATACAACAGGTATATAACCAAGCCTTAGCTAATTTCTAGGAATTTATGACTTTCTAAATTATTTAGGCCACAAGCTAACAAGCAGCATCCGTATTTAGCTTTCATGTTAACACCTAAAACAAGGTACAGGAATTAGATCTCTGTGGTGTAATTCAGTTGAAAATTACTTGTTTGTAAACTCTTCACTTTTTTTTTGGGGGGGGGGGGGCTACAAAGAAGACTTCTTGTTTCTAAATATTTACAGCTATCAATATATACTTGCTGCATGTTGCAGCACAGAATTAAATGATAGGCAAAAGATCAGAATTTTTTATATATAACAACTGCAGAATGATAGCTCTCCTTGCTGAAATATCTGTGAAAATTGCCCTTGTGAGATCTCAGGCTTACTACACAGAAACAGAATGCATTTCTTTCTGAGGTTTAAATATATTTCTGTTGAATCTGTTGTTCAGCAAATATTGTTTACTAGTCATTGCTAACATAATTTAATCAAGACCTATGATTCATAATAGCCACACATCAGAAAAAATGACAGAATAATTCCAAGTAGCTCCTTTTGAAGTAAATAATCAAACAATTGTTCTGCCCGTATGTTAAACACTTACAGAACAAGAATGCAATATTCAGGGATCTCAGGCTACTCAAATTGTTCAAAATTATCTCTAATTGTAGGGGAGAAATTGTATGTCCCATATGTTGTTCTCCTTGTGAGTTAATGGCTCTAAGACAGTTTTGCTTCTTCCCACATTAAACATGACTTATCTGAATCCATTGACAATCTGCTGTTTAGCTGTGAGTGCTTGATAAAAGAGTGATACAGTCATAACAAGTAGCAAATTATGAATGTGGAACCACTAATTACAGAACCCCTTGCAATTAAGCATCCAAGTAAATTAGGCAGGGAGATGTTAACAACATGCAAGGTCAAGGATAACTCAATTAAAGAGGAGATAATTTTCTCAAGTGGGAATGTCGCATTTTTGTCAAGAAATAGTGTCAGTATATGTGTGTGGTGGGGGCAGGGGGTGATACTCCACCATTTGTCACATGGTAAAAACCTGTTCTTAATTTTCAGTCAATGGTTCTTCTGCTTCATAGCCAACGGCAGTATATCTTTGAATACGATTTGTTGGATCGGCTTTCTGCTGTCACTATGCCTAGTGTTGCTCGTCATACCATGCAGACTATTCGCTCCATCGGCTATTACCGGAATATCTACAACCCCCCTGAAAGTAATGCTTCGGTTATAATGGACTACAATGAAGAAGGACAGCTCCTTCAAACTGCTTTCCTGGGGACGAGCCGAAGAGTATTATTCAAGTACAGACGGCAGACCAGGCTCTCAGAAATTTTATATGATAGTACAAGAGTTAGTTTTACTTACGATGAGACAGCGGGAGTCCTGAAAACAGTAAACCTCCAAAGTGATGGATTTATCTGCACCATTAGATACAGGCAGATTGGCCCACTGATTGACAGACAGATTTTCCGCTTCAGTGAGGATGGGATGGTAAATGCCCGATTTGACTACAGCTATGACAATAGCTTCAGAGTGACTAGCATGCAAGGTGTCATCAATGAAACCCCATTGCCTATTGATCTGTACCAGTTTGATGATATCTCTGGTAAAGTTGAACAGTTTGGAAAATTTGGAGTTATATATTATGATATTAACCAGATCATTTCTACAGCTGTAATGACTTACACAAAACACTTTGATGCACATGGCCGCATCAAGGAAATTCAGTATGAAATATTTAGGTCATTAATGTATTGGATTACAATTCAGTATGATAACATGGGACGAGTGACAAAAAGAGAAATTAAGATTGGGCCATTTGCCAACACCACAAAGTATGCTTATGAATATGATGTAGATGGTCAACTCCAGACAGTTTATCTAAATGAAAAAATAATGTGGCGATACAACTATGACCTGAATGGCAACCTCCATCTACTTAACCCCAGTAACAGCGCCCGTTTGACGCCACTCCGCTATGACCTGAGAGACAGAATAACTCGACTAGGTGATGTTCAATATCGATTAGATGAAGATGGATTCCTGCGTCAGAGGGGTACTGAAATCTTTGAGTACAGTTCAAAGGGCCTTCTCACTAGAGTTTATAGCAAAGGCAGTGGGTGGACAGTGATTTACCGTTATGATGGACTTGGACGACGAGTTTCCAGTAAAACTAGCCTTGGACAGCATCTCCAGTTTTTTTATGCAGACCTCACTTACCCAACCAGGATAACTCATGTATACAACCACTCAAGTTCTGAAATCACKTCTCTCTATTATGACCTGCAAGGACATCTTTTTGCCATGGAAATTAGCAGTGGAGATGAGTTTTACATTGCATCTGACAATACAGGGACACCACTGGCTGTTTTTAGTAGCAACGGTCTCTTGCTTAAGCAAATTCAATACACTGCTTACGGAGAGATCTACTTTGACTCTAACCTTGACTTTCAGCTGATTATAGGCTTCCATGGAGGCTTGTATGACCCACTGACTAAGTTAGTCCACTTTGGAGAAAGAGATTATGATATAATGGCAGGCCGATGGACAACACCTGATATTGAAATCTGGAGAAGAATTGGGAATGATCCAGCTCCTTTTAATTTGTACATGTTTAGAAATAACAACCCAGCCAGTAAGATACATGATGTGAAGGACTATATCACAGGTAAATGAAGGTTACTTAAATTGCAAGACTGTTCCCACTTGCTCTAAATCTGTCTTTCTGTGATCTCATAACCTGGACTCTGTTACAGAGTTAGTTACAGGCTAAGAATACTGTCTGGGAACAGTTAGTGGAGAAACTCTCAGGGAAGATTATTCTTCAGGAAAGTACTTGGCATTTTGGAACAGCAACAAAGTGATTTTAACCTGGGGACGCTGGACCTACAGATTACCGATTTAGACTGGAATTCACAATTTTGGAGGGGTATCTAAATATATCATTTGGAAAAATTCCTTATGAGGAAGCATTTGGCACCTAACAGTCAAATTAACCACAGTAAACATGCTGATCAGAAATGGTAAAATAGTAAATGGGGGATCTTGAAAATAAAAGGTGTGTYAAAATTGCCTGTAGCTTTAGTCATTGATTTAGGTACCAGTATGAGATTGAAAGCCACAGCCCATATTTAGCTTTTTCGTTTAGGTAACTGTACTAGGAGATCTGTTCATATGTCTACATTGCCCTCATGGTGCTCTAATATTAGACCAYTGACCCCAAAAGATAATTCAGAGCATCTTGAGAAAGGAAAGAGGCATCCTGTGTTCTCTTTGGAATGTTGTTATGCATCCAGGTGTTTTTATAATGAAAAAAAATAGGCTCCTTGAGCAAGCACAAGAGTAAAAACTTCTCAGGACCACTCATGAGAACTTCCTTACCTTTGGATTAGAGTCAGGCTTCTTCATGGATCTGGGCTGCTGTGCAGTAAAGACTGCATCTTCTCAGCTCAAAAAGACCAAACACAGAAAAAAATGAGAGTGTAAGGTAGTAAGGGCAGGAGGGGGCTTTCTGTGGTGCAAGTTAGCTCAGTAACAGGGCAGAAAATATTCACTGGAAGTTGGCTGATACTTGCCAGGATAAGTTTTTGCAAGGTTGCTAAGGCAAATTGGCTGAGAGAGAGGCGCACAAAGCCAGGAGCAGGGAAGGAGGAACAGAATATAGGAAAAGGATTAAGAATTTCTTTTGGCAATAAAAAGCTGCTAAGATGCCACTTGGATATAACTGAGTTGTTCGGGAASCTGTATGCTTTTGTTGGTCTAAAATTAGCAATATACACTGTTTTCCACTAATCTAAATACAGAAAAGTCTGACTGAACATCAGCAGAAGTTCTTGAAAAAGGCATGGTTGAATCAGATGATAAACTTGAATAGGTGCAAATAATCTGAACTTTTTTACATAGACAGTGCCAGACTATAGGARGGGCTCAGCTCCACTTAGAAATGAGTTGTGAGACTGTCCCTCAGAGAAGCATATTGGGAATCAAGTGAGTTTGCATTAATTTAACACACAGCACCTTTTAACAGAGTTGCTAACAGGCTTCCTGGGAATAAGGCTGACAGCAGACCCTTGAATCTGCCCTCTCCTAGCAGCATGTACTCTAGGGGATATAGTTGCAATCAGATTCTTTGTGACAATGAAGATGATATAGTCAGTTCAAAAATTACCCTTAAAATACAGTTCTAGCTCTTAACACCTTTGATATATAGAATATGTAGACCCAGACTGCTTATATAACACTAGTGCTACAATGACTAATTTAGCTAGAGGGCAATTTTAGATCCAGAGTTTAATGAGGCTTATCATTTATCTGGAAAGGTTAGAAACTATTTTAAAATAAGTATTTTTTATTCTTTTAACATTTGGAAAAACTTTATTCCTTCTTCCACATACTTGTGCTTTTCTTAAATGGAAATTACTGGACTTGATAAAAAGTACTCTGCCAAATTCTGCTAAGCTTTATATATGTGAAGATAGGCTAGAAAGACAGAAAACTAGTAAGGAAGAGCACTCATTCTGGCCCAATAATCTTTAGTTAGCTGGTAATTCTTGAGTTTTTTTTAACAGAACATAAAATATATCATAAATAATGTTATTTAATACTAATATAGTATCATATCTGTCTACTTACTGACACCACTGTAATACATTTTTATTAGTTTTTAATTTCATCAGTCCAGCTTCATCCTGAAGAGGGGGGCTTTCTCTTGAATCAATAAAAATGTCTGCCAAATCATATAAAAGGTAATTGTCTGTATAGGTATTATTTCAGGTGTAGTTTGAAGAGATTACAGTAACAGAAATGTAACAAAGGACAGWGTGTGCTCTGCAGTACTTTGTTTTAAGGTACTGATGATGAAATACGGACAAAGAGAGAGTTCAGCCTGACCATGAAATCCTAATTAGATTAGGCTGTATAAGGGAGAAATCTCATTTCAGTTGCGCTCGTGTATTTGTTCTGGAAGTCACTGAGGCCTTTAAAATTGCTGAGCCTCACAATGCCTTTCAAAAGATCCTAATGCAACTCTTTAACGGAATAGTGCTTAGACTCTGGTTACTACATAGGTGGGCTATTCTAGCAGTAGCACAAATCTAAACCCATACAGATCAAAAGGAAGACTGTTGAATAATTTTAATGATATGGAAAAAAAACAACTATGCCAAAAGTTATTTCATGTAAAGACGGTAAAAATTAGTTGCAAAATACAAAATAAAACTAATATTTTTTCTTCTTCTTGTATAATTTTCTTTCAGATGTTAATAGCTGGCTCGTGACATTTGGCTTCCACCTGCACAACGCCATTCCTGGTTTCCCTGTTCCCAAATTTGATTTAACAGAACCTTCTTATGAACTTGTGAAGAGCCAGCAATGGGAGGATATACCAGTAAGAAACAAAACTAAATACACAAAACAAACAATATAGTGTTCCTCTGTACTCATAAATTAATAGGCAAGATAATTCTGAGTGTACTTGCTAAGTTTAATCTGAACAGTGCTTTTCAAACCTCTAAATTTTATCTATTTTAAAAGTTATTTAGGAAATTACAGATGGTGTTTTTCTTATGAATTTACTAACTTAGGTGCAATTTTAAACAAACATTTTGTTTGCTTTCAGCAATAGCAGTGCAGAAAGACAATGATCAATGAAAAGAACTTTAAGACCCTTTTAAGATATCTAAGTTTCCTGGCAGAAACTACAGAGATTGGATTTATACTAACACTCTGCCTGAGGGCAGAAAGTGAACATTGTAATAAAAAATAGACTGTGAAATAAACAGAGGAACAGGTGATATAA
The DNA here is from genome assembly GCF_003343005.1 of Rhea americana. Taxonomy (NCBI): domain Eukaryota; kingdom Metazoa; phylum Chordata; class Aves; order Rheiformes; family Rheidae; genus Rhea; species Rhea americana. The sequence goes on along the minus strand of NW_028186468.1, from coordinate 2,346,974 downwards.
ATTATGCATACCAGGCACCACTACAGTTTTACTTCTCTTTAATATTAACCATGTTTTATATGTAAAGATAAAATATTGAAAATGAAATTACCTGAGGTGAAACCCATTACATTACATAAAACCAGAACTCCAAGTGCTTATGAAGTTCTTTGGGCAGGAAAAAAAAAAGAATCAACTGATATCCAGAAAGCCTGCTATGGTTTTTAATGATAGAAGAAATAAATGTAAAGATTAAAATCCAAAACTACTGTTTAAGAAAATGCTGTTTACAAATCCAGCTGATTCAGAGGTCTACGCCATCTAAAATCCCAGAATTCTCAGTTAAGAAGTGTTAAGAGACAGTTAAATGGGTAATCCCATCATGAGTCATAAACAGATCTTGTTTTAAAAGAAAGAAGATAGAGAACTTTGCAAGATGGAAAGAAGATATGATCTTGAACCTTACAACTTAATTTAGACAAAAAAAATCATTCAAAGGGTAGAACAGAAGGAAACATACAGAAAAGAACTCTGCATACGTGAAGTGACTCACTATATACATATATATTTTAACAGCCATGAGAAGAGTAACAGGGAAAAAGACCTTAGAGCACAGCATGAGAACAGTGTCTTCCCTGAACAGCAGAAGCAACAAAGAGCACTGAAAGCGGCTGGGCAGGATGGCAGTAATGGGATAAGACCTGTCATCTTCAACAGTGTGAAGAACTATCAGAGGTTGTTTATTTAGTTCTCAAAGGCTAGAGAACACAATTATCCAATAAAACAACAAATAGCAGCACACCAGCAAGAGACCCAGTCTAGTCAGAGATGAGAACAGACAGGTAGTTGTCAAAAACTTCCTTCAAGTAAAGAGCTTAACAACAGTGAGGAATGCCAGGGCATGTGACATAACAGAGGACAAGAGAAAAGGGGAGAGAAAAAAAAAAAAGATTGCAAATTTGCAGGTAGGAAGAGGCTGTAGGTATGATACACTGTTGAACAAGCAAATACAAACAACCAGCAACCAGGAGTAAACACACAAACCACTTAGCATTTTGAAGCATTCTGGAATAAGTGAGCTTTGCAGAGTGCTATGGTTTTGCTTCAGAGCTCTGAGAATGCATGTTAAAAATAAACAAACTTTGTCATTATAGAGTTGCTATAATATCTTGCTGCTCTCACTGAGGAGTGTGCTGTCTAGAGTATAGTTTATGCTCAGTAGCCTTCATGTAGGAGTTACAGCAGCTGAAATCCATACTTACTAGCAAGTATGGAGAGATAGGAATGCCCCACATTTGAGAAGTGAGAGCCCAGGTCAGTTTGTAATTCCCTCAGGAGCTGTCCTCTCTGATTAGTAGCAAGGCTGAATTAAGATTGTAGGAGTTGGTTAGTGATTCCTGCTTGGTCTCCCACCAGAAATTTGGGAAGACAGAGCAGACTGTTGCCTCATTTGTCAGCAATGCATCAAATGGGTTAAAAAGTATTTTACTGAAAGAGGGGGAAAGGGTCAATTGGAAGATAAACTCAGTAATCTATAATAACTAACTACTCCTTTTCAAAAACGCAGCCAAAGCTATTTAAATCTTCCTCTCTGTTTCCTGCTGAGACAACTGCTAGGGCAGCTGCCTGCTCCCCAGCTCCATCAATACTACTCTCTATCTCCTTCACAGCTTGTAGTTGCCAAGACCCAAGACTTGACAGATAGGACGTGCCTATTCTGCACAGTTGTAAAGGCTCATCTGAGCTACAACTGACCCATAACACRAGCTGCTCGCTATCTGGCCCTGCCAGCTAACCACTCCTGCTCACTGCTCCCGCTGTCGTAGCTGCCATGACTGACCACAGCACATCTGCCATAGGGTCTTGTTGTCTAGCTGTCTTCCATCTTTACCAAGAGTGCGTGGAGCATACAGGGCTACACATAGCTCTTCATACTCAAGGAAACATTTCTACAGATTCTCCTAGCCTAGCTTTTCAGTCTAGTACTTCTGCACCTCACCACACTTAGGCAGAGCTGATCCCCCCACACACACCCTTGTACATAATATATTGGAACTGTAGTTTCCTCCCCTCCCTAACAGTTCTCCAGAGACAAGCTGGTCATCTCTTTTACGCCTCAGCCACCACACTGATACTTGGATGGCCTCCACTATAGCAAGTGAAATGAAAGGTCACACAACTGAATTGGCTGTAGCTTTTTCACAAATCCACTTGTATTAATAACTTCTGTAATTATTCGCAAGAAAGGGCATCATTCCCCAATATGCCACTTTTCTGCCCTGTAGTTTTTTTTTTTAAAAAAAAAAACTTCTTTCACTGTAAAGATTATCATCATGGTTCGATTCCTCCCCTTCCTTTACCACCATTAGGTGACAGCCTCCCTGCAGTTTTGTCTCAAGAGTGCAGCTACCCAAGAGACCGTGTGGTCTAACATGGCAGGGAGGTGGGGAGAGAAGACTTACTCTTTTTTTTTTTTTTTTAATTGAGCTTAATGACCTGCAAAAGGCTCAGTTTAGATGGAACCATGATAGACAGTTACTGCTTCTACAGGCATCATGCAACATTTTTGTAAGCCTACATGCAAATATAAGCCTATGACAGAGTAATGCTTTGCATGTTTTATCTTTTCACATCTGACTCACCTGCAAGGAAGTGATTGGGTCATGTCTGTACAGGATGAAAACAGTATAACCAACCCGTTACTGTCTCCAATTTGCAAAAGAACGAGTTCTTCCTATGGCAAGGCAGGTATTATAGCAGCCAGTGTAGAGCACTGAAGTTGGATTCTCTTTTATTCTAATCTCTGCTTTCCTAAAAGCTTCCTGTGGTATGTTTCTCCATCTGAGAAGCAGGAATCACAATCAAACAGGGTCAAAGGATGAAATAGTACTGCAGTAAGCTAGTTCTTCCCATATTAAGCATTAGTATCACAAAGACCTGGCCTGTGTAACCCACTAAGTAGCTGCTGGAGTTCCACAGTGTGTGGGGGGAGGGGGTACATGTTCTCAGGGAGACAGGGAGAGGGAAAAAAAAAAAAAAAAAAAACTGAACATCATTATCAAACAACATAGTCTTGTAATGCAGCAGAACAAGCAGTATGTAGATTTAATTAACTCCCTGGCACTGTCAGTTGTGGCATATCCTGTTGTCAGCCATGGGCAGCATACCAAGAAAGCCTGGCTGCTTGGCATCTAGAGGGCTACAGATGGTTGGTAAAACTTCTGTCTGTTCTTGTTTACAGCCAATTTCTGGAGTGCAACAACAAGTGGCGAGACAAGCAAAGGCTTTCCTTTCCCTGGGAAAGATGGCAGAAGTACAGGTCAGCAGACGGAAATCCAGTGGAGCAAAGTCATGGCTGTGGTTCGCTACAGTGAAGTCTCTGATYGGGAAAGGGGTTATGCTTGCTGTCAATCTAGGCAAAGTGCAAACGAATGTGCTCAACATTGCAAACGAGGACTGCATAAAAGTGGCAGCTGTTCTGAACAACGCCTACTACCTAGAAAACTTGCATTTCACCATTGAGGGAAAAGACACTCACTATTTTATCAAGACCACTTCCCCCGAAAGTGACCTTGGGACCTTGAGGCTGACGAGCGGCCGGAAGGCCCTGGAGAATGGCATCAACGTCACCGTTTCCCAGTCCACAACGGTGGTAAATGGCAGGACTCGTAGGTTCGCTGACGTTGAAATGCAGTACGGTGCCCTGGCGCTTCACGTGCGCTACGGCATGACGCTTGATGAGGAGAAGGCTCGCATACTGGAGCAGGCTCGGCAGAGAGCTCTTTCCAGCGCCTGGGCCAGAGAACAGCAGAGAGTAAGAGATGGAGAAGAAGGTGCCAGGCTGTGGACAGAAGGCGAAAAGAGGCAGCTGCTAAGTGCTGGAAAGGTACAAGGATATGATGGGTACTATGTACTCTCTGTGGAGCAATATCCAGAATTAGCAGACAGTGCTAACAATATACAGTTCCTCAGACAAAGTGAGATAGGCAAGAGGTAACACACTGGCTTAGCTCAGGCTGCCAAAGAGACTGTGTACCAGTGTCTTCCGAAAAGGAGACCAAACTGTTTTGCTGCATTACTACTTGAGCCTAAGCTTACATCTTTGCTCAGATTTTTTTCTGTAGCACAATCTGAACAGACTCTGTACTGAAAAAGAGCGCCTTCCAGGAGAATGATACTGCTAATGACAAAACTTTTTTTTTTTTCTCAATGACCTTAAAGGTGATCTGCTTTAAAGAATATGTTTACATATGCATATCGCTGCACTCAAGTTGGACTGAAAAGTATTAAAAAAGAAGAAAAGAAAGAAAAGAAAAAAAGGCCTAAAGATTTTTCAACAGGCTGTTTCTTTGAGGCACTGTATTTAATTAAGATACAGACCCATACAGTGTTTCCAAATATTACTGAATCGTTGACCTTTGCTTACAGAACTAGTATCTCTCTCTCTCTCTCTCTCTCTCTTCCCCCCTCCCCCCCCCCGCATAGGATGTGATATATATCTGTTAATTTTAAAACATGGGGCAAAAATTACTGTTTATAGACAACCCAACGGCTTTAAACTGTGCTGCTTTCTAAAAGGACATTGGCACAAGTGACTTATGCTACCATGGGAAGTTAATAATGGATTTTACAGTGCTAACATGGTTTGCCTTGGGGGGAAGAATGGCAGTAGAATCCTTATTATAGATAAGCAAAGGAAACCCTGATTTTTTTTTGTAAATTATGTGAGACAAGTTGTTTATGGATTTTTATATGAATTACAATTTACTGTACATCAAATATTAGTCTCAGAGGAGTTAATTTATGTAAAGTGTTTAAAAAGTTTATACTTAAAAATAAAATGATAAAAATGTGTGCTGTGTGTGATTTTTTTAAAGAAAAAGGAATTGCACCTTTTATGTTATAGCTGTACAGTATAAAGGATTATATTGTAGAGATATAACAGTGATGACTAATGTCCAAAAGTGTTAATATTTTTGTATTAGGTTTAAAGCTGTGCATCTATCACTCTGCTGATAGGATGGAACACGCCAAAGTGGCTGGCTAAATCCAACTGCAGCTCCCTCCCCTCTTGTACCTCTCCTGTCACCCAGGCCAGTGCCACTTCATCAGTCATTGTTAGAAGGCACAGTAACCAAATAAGTCRTCTCATTTATTATGATGGAAGACTTTAATAGGTTGGGTTTTCCTTGTCTTTTTCCAGCCCTGATGTAATAAATAGACATTTATTCATACCAAGTGGGGTTTCTGTTGTTTTCTTAGGAGCTCTGTTTCACAATGGGGAGAATAGTGTTGCAGGTGCTTGTTATGTAGAAGAAGAGGAAACGATGTAGTTTCATCCAGTTATGTCAACTTTGTCTTCTGTATAATACAACTCTTTTAGATGTTACGACTCCATACAAAGGAAGCGTCCCTCTGACTTGATGCTACATAATGGCAGGCAGCTGTAGGTGCATTTCCTGGTCTTCAGCTAGCAGATCAAATCCCACTACTGTGAAGATTGACCATGGGGATAGAGAGGAAGGTCTAATCCTAGTGCCTAGTCTGCATCGCAACACCACTGCATAGATTTGGCATGCTCTGCTCCAAGGCCCAGTATATCTTCTTATTTGTTCCAGGACAGAACTGAAGYGTGCAGCTGGTTCCTTATAGGAAGCCTGTGATGGCATCCAAGGCATCTGTTTTACTTCTTGGCTGAAACCATTCTCAGAGCTTTACTCTCATGAGCACTAAATTCAGCCACAAAAATAATATTTTTAAGACGAGACAAAATTGGGGTTTTTTGATGTTCATTTAAATATACACAGTATTTCTATCCATGTATTATAATGACAAAACATAGTAAGTGAACGTGTCTTAACTATGAATGGTTCAAGTGGATGTAATAAAAATAGTTTTCTAACTAACTGCTTTGTATTCTGAGATTCTATGGTATTACATACTCTAAATTGCACATTAAGACTGTTTGATAAACAGATTTGAATTTCTCCCAGCCAAGTTGCTACCGAATTTACAGTATCATCAGTGCTATTACTGTATGTGTGTATTGGGTAGAACATTCAGAATTAATTACACATATAATGAATGCTAATCATCTATTAGAACGAAAGCACAGATTAGTTGTTAGTATTTTTACCCTTGAAGTCTTGAGGGCCCTAAATTTAGAGAGGACGATATGTCAGACCCCAGAGGCGTGCCATTGATCTACGTATTTTTTTGAAATGTAAAATGCTAGGTGTTTGCAGTTCTGTTGGGTGGCTCTTCCACAGCACTGTATTTAGCATGCTGTAAGTGCTCTCTGTTGAAATAGGCTCATATTCTAAATTATGTCAAATGTTTCTGTTCTGTTTGAATATGAAAAGCTTGTATAACATGTCAACAATGAAATATATCTTCTACTTGACGTGTACCAGTTCTTTCTCCTTTGTTCTGGCACCAATAAACAACAAATTATAGTATCTGTTGGTGATCATTTTAGATAAAGTCAAATCAAGCCAATTAGTGGCCTTGTTAGTAGTTATAATGAGCCTATTTCTTGCTAAAAAAAGACTTGTGATCTGGACATGCTCCTGCAGGAAATAGTGACCTTGGGGAATATGTAAACAGAAGATCTTTTTAAAGAAAAAAAAATGTATAATTAAAAGCAGCATATTACAAAAAAAAAAAAGAAAAAAAAGGAGGCGATTCCAAGTATTTTAGGCAATGCCAGTCAGAATGCTATCCTGATATTTTGAGATGTATATTTCGTCTGATTTGTACTGTTCTTTTAATTTGCCTTCTTAACTTTATATGTGTCCTGAATTTTCCACGAATTGATAACTATAGATTGCATCTAGGCTTTCCAATAAAAGCCAACCCAATGTGTGTGTGTGTGTTTATCTTTTTTTTTTTTTTTTTTTTTTTAAAAAAAACAATGTGTGTCAGACATTACAGCTGTGTTACTGCTTTTCTGCTTATACGGGAAGCAGCAAACTGATCCAGTTGCACCGGTATTGATTCATTTGCTTCACAGTTGGCAGTATCTTTTTCCCTCCCTGCTCTGTCCAATGGGCCAGGCTGCTAACTCAGCAAAGGGAATTACTCCAAGGAACTCTCAGGTGGCCTACTTTAGAGAAAACATTAAATACAACTTACAAAGCCAAATCTTCCATAGGTAAGGAAAAGCTAAACAACAACAACTCCACTTAGAACTGTTTTCTCTCATATCCTCCTAAGTAAAAATACAACAAAAAGTTTTTGTTTGTAAATAATTAGTTTGGCACTGGTATTTACATATACACATGGAAGAGATCCTTCAACCTGCATTTAGACCTGCTTTGTACAAACTGCTGATTTCAGCACTACTGTATGTATGTCAAGAGATTGCTTTGATTTTAGTTGGATCAGGCAGGCTTCACCACACTTGCTTTATAGTGACAACCTCAAGTTGATAACAACATGTTGATCCAGCACGAATCGGGTCACTCTGCTTAGCTAACTGTGGCCTAATTTTGTTATTAAAAAAATACATACCAGTAAGAGAGCTTTGTATGTTCACACTTGGGAGGTGAGAGATTTGCATTTGACAAGAAAAAAAAAAATGCCAGTTACCACTGCCACTCTTCAGAGGCACTTTTAAGTGACGGCTGAATGATTGCAAAAGAAAAAAAAAATGCATAAAATAACAGCTTACAATGATTGTCTAGGAGAGAATAGGCTGCATTTGCAGAGAATCTGGGATGACAAAATGTTTGAATTCTGTCTTTAACTGCCAAATTTAAAATTTGGTGAAATAAAACATAATTTTGAATTTATATGCTAGTCTTTTCAAGACACAGCACTAAAAAAAAAAAAGTCTTCTAAAAGGGTTACTACCTTTGTTTACTGTTAACGCCAGAATGGCAAACTACAGTTAGTTTTAGTTATATAAATGGCTGGTCTGAACACTTAAGAAAAAGAGGACAAACCTAATGTATAATTCTCTGAGGATACAAAATGCAAAGCAAAAAGACACTTAATAGAAACTGCTTCTAAGCAGCTTATTAGAAGCTGCTTATTTGACACTTACTTACTAGAAGCCACCAGAATTAAAAATAAGCCAAAGTAGAGAGCATCACACAGTATAAACTGAACAGCACAGACATAGATAGTCAAGTCATGTCCCTTACTGAAGCCATACCCAGCCCAACCAGACTGATCAGCTTCTCACAGCCAATTACTGCTAAGGACTAAATATGCAGTGCTTATAAAATTAAATTGATCTTTGACTGCATGCACAAGTTGCTGAAGGCTCTGTGATCAAAACAAGCCAAAAACAAAAACCAGTTCACTAATGGGGAGGTGCCAGGTCTTTTTCCCTAAGGAGAAAGGAACACATCATCTGTAGCCATCATACTAAGTGAGCTTAAACCGTATATATATTTTTTTCCTCTGAAGGTTTTAGCTTTGAGGCAGAATGGCTGTAACCATATGAGCCACAACTTAAAAATATGAGTGCCTAGGCTAGCCTTACAGAAACTTAGAACACTAGTATTAATCAATGGCCCCCTCTTGTTTTTTCCCCCCCTTATTCTAATAGTAATGTAAATGAAGGTGCCAGGGCTTAACGTAAATGCACAAAAGTTTGAAAAACAGTCAACTTCTGTTCATCTGTTGCAGAAAGATTATTTGTTGCAGGTCACTAAAAATGTCTTAGGCCTCTCAGGGCAAAAGACAGTGCAAAGGTTTGTTTCTTGTGCCACCTCCTAATCAAAAGATAAAAAGTATTGGGTATTGCACTTGGCACTGTGACAGGAAGGGAGGAAAAACAGCACACAGTCGGAAATTCAGGCATATTCTACCCTGCCTTAGTAGCAGCATGTGGCGGGGATGAAGGGGAAGGCGAGGGTGTCCTGGCATTAGTTGGTATAAAATGCAACAGTGAGAGTGCAGTCACACAGGTGACAGTAGCACGCAAATATTGGCATAAGATTTATCTTAACTGTACTAGGCTTTATGTATACGCCTTAAAAAAAAATTACAGATACATACAATTGTGATCTGTGCAAGGATGAAATAAAAAGTGCATCCCCCCAAAAAAAAGATTTTATATATATATATAGAGAGAGAGAGAAAAACACACATTTTATATATATATATATATATATGCATGCACACATTTTATATATATTTTTAATATACATCCACACTATCTATATAAACACATACACACACACACACACACACAGAGGCACAGAATATTGTTCCACACTATTCTAAACAAGGTAAAACAGCAAAACCACTCTTTAAAAAAAAAAATAGGTGAGTCTTATGTGTAATTATTTGAAAGGTGAAGCACAAGCATGGCAGCTCATTAGAGTATAATGTTTTCACAGCCTTATTTCAGTGCCTCTAGTAGTTCTACAGACAGACTCTCTTACTGTTAATTACCATAACTTTCTAGGTAAAATGAGTAAACCTTTTAATTTACTAACTTAAAATTCTGTCATTGAGGAATATAAATTTCTAGAGATGCATACATTTTTTTTTCTCCCACTATAAACTGAGTCAAAACTCACAGCAATGTAATTATGCAGCTTGGAGTTAATGGTTCCCACAATGCTTTCTTAATAAAGTCTGTTGGGATTCAGGGGAGAGGGAAGATGTTCAGAAAGTGAACACTGCTGCAAGGCGACAACATGTTTCAGCTGGCTGTAGTTTCTCAATCACACTTAAGCTGTCTGAAGCAGCAGTAAGCYAGCCGTGCATAGGGGCCATGCAGGACACACTTAACCCAACACAACAAAATACTTCCACATTCCAAGCCCAGGAATAATTCTGAAGATGAAATGATAGGAACAGCTATCTAATGGAGCAATTAACCTTACATCAATCAAAAAAACAGTGCAGGGAAAGCTAGTAGGAGACCTGGGTGAAGACAAATTCCAATCTGAGAATGGCTATAGCCATGTTATCTGGTGCTAGAGAAAAATYCAGCCATTATTTGCTGACAAGAACTACTGGGTCAGGAGGGTTGCTGCGAGGTGGGCAGAATGTTGGTCACCCTTTTCAGCAACGATATTAAAAGAAACATATTTWAAAAAAAAAGAAAGAAAGAAAGAAAAAGGGAAAAAAAGTGATGTCAACAGTTGCAGATGACAAAAATTGATGAAGTGGCAAATAATGGTGAAGACAGGGCAGTCATACAGAACAATCTGGATCTCTCGCTAAASTGAGCCCATTCAAACAAAATGCATTTTAATACAGGCAACTCGAAGTAAAATAGCTCAGAATAAGAAATGCAAATCTTGCTATGAAAAGTATGTATCGGCCTACAAGGGAGCAATGACTGGAAAGAATGAGGAGTGCATAATGGATAAATAACCCATTGTGTAATGCCAGGACAATACTAGTGGCAAGGGAAGAAGCGCTTAGAGGGGTAGAGAAGCTTAATGAGATTACAGGCCTTGTTAAACAAGGGAAATAGGAAGGCAATGTTATCACTGGATACGGCACTGGCACCGCAGTGCCTGCATGTAGTTCTGGTGCATACATCATGAAGAAGCTCTTCAAACCCCTGGAGARGGCACACATGGAGACACCACAGAGAAATCTAAGGGTTGATGAAGAACATCTTGCAGGGAGAGATTTAAAGTGGGGGAGGAGGGGGAAAAAAAAAGAAGAAGAAAAAAAAAAGACCCTTAACACCAGATAAGTGTTGAAGTGTTGGTTTTGCCAATAGGGTGTAGGTGCCTTCACAGCAAGGCAGAAAATACACTGTAGTAAAGAGCTTCTAAGGCCAGGGTGTGGGGACAMAGGCAGATTAGACATAGGTTCAGTAAGTAAATAAAATATATTTCATGACTAGAACGAACTACAGGATAAGAGAGTCCCCAGAAGCTCTTGGCAAAATACAAGGCTATTGGCATTGCACTATAATGGCTGCTGCCGATGGGAGTTCACACTGGATGATTTCATGGGCTGCTTGGCCTTACGCTAGACGTTAAAGTGAGAACTTTCTATCTCCGGCAAATGCCAGGCCAGAGGTTTTGAGTTCGCCTCAGCCAGCCACCGCTGCCCCTGTCCGACCCTGACACATCCAAACTCACTCGACACCGGCTGCACCAACAGAAATCTCTCTGAAAGCAGCGAGTTTCTCAACAGGCCGCGCCAGGTCTGCGGCGTTTTTTAATCGTTCCTCGGAGTCCGCAGCACGAGCTAAGACGCTCTGTCACTTTACAGAGCARCAGATTATTAAAACTAACGACAACAAACCTCCCCGCTGCCTACCGGCGTTTTGCCCAGCCCCTTCCCGGCGCCGTTCGTACTTCGGCCCTGT
>NW_028186468.1:2299588-2335549 GCF_003343005.1 Rhea americana | reverse complement strand
GGGGGGAAGGGGAGGGAGCCACGCTCCTGGTCCGCCATTTTGAGGGGTCTTGCTGCGTGTTCGCGTGGTGGGTCGGACCATCGCAGAGAAGAAAAAGGGCTCCGTCAGCGAAATCGACCCCGTGCTCCTCAGACAGAAACCCTCCTGTCTGCCATGGGCGTTTCTGGGCAGCTGGGGTGGGTTTCGGCTCCCTCACAGCAGCCCTTTTAACACTTTAGCCCTGCGGAGAAGACGGTTGTGGGCCTGGAAGGGCAGCGCCGGCTTCGGAWCTGACGCGAGGTGTGGATTTAAGCGCTCAGATGGGAGACGCCATGCACTCGCGCCCATGGAAAGGCACCTTCTCCCTTCCTGGGCAAGCCCGCACTGCTTTCGCCCTCCCCACGGCCAGGAAGCAACACCACTCGCCTCCCCTGCGCCTCCCCAGCGTCCAGTCTGGACCCGGAGGGAGGCCCCACGCCTGGACGGTCGCTCTGTGCCCGAGCGCTGCTGGGCCTTTWTTTCTGAACAGCTTGGCCCAGYRCTTGACTCCCYGCAATGAGTCGCTGCGCTAATAACYGACTTGTTCCTTTTTAAATACAATAAAAGGGTGCCAGCTTGATTGCTGGCACACGCGTTTGGTGAAATATGCTTTTTCTTTTTTGAGTTGCACAAAAGATACATACAGATGGCTTTCATCAGCAGCCAGCGAAAGGCACAGTGTGGATGGAGATCAGCCTCTTCAAACAAAGAGCAACACTCCAGCTGCCACGCTGTCGTTTCAGCTGGAGGGTTTCAGCTTTGGCCAGMACCAGCCCGAAGGTAGCAGGCGTCCCGGCCAGCCTTGGCCATAGCCACTGCCGCCATCTAATGACTCTGGCCAGCAGACAGCTCAGCCAGCAGCCAGCCGCCACCCGGTGGCAGCAACCTCGGACRGAGGGCGGGGAGGAAGGTCCAGTCTGGTGTTGGGCAGTGATGCCTGCACGTGCTTTGAAAGTTAATTTGTAATTTTGCTCCTCAATAAATCAAGGTGGAAGGCCCTATAAATCCTGCTTCTCAGTGAGAAAGCAGAAGGCCACGAACTGCATAGTTTGGTGAACAGGACTATTTTTCTTTTCAGTGGCAAGAGTGCATCAGTGACAGTCGGTGCTGTGCTGGGTCAGGCCTTCACCGTCTGCTAAGTTAATACCAACAAGTCCTTCATCTAAAGGACAGATATTAACAGCAGGCCCCCCCCCTTTCCCTTTTCCTCCTTTCTTCCCTCCTGTTTTAATAGCAATAGCCTCTGAAGGAGCTGCACTAATTAGTTGCTATTACACTTCTTGGGTGGCTGGAAGAACACACTGCCTCTGACCTCATGCTTTGCCATGTACCTTAACAGCTTATTACGGCTATTGCACGGCAGAAATGGTTCGTTTTATAGTTACTTTGAAAGAGCCATCCCTTTACTGCTGAAAAATAATCTAAGACTAATGTAGAGTCTCTCCAGAAGACTGCTGTTAAACTGTCTATAACCAAGTGTCCAAACRCTGCACAAAGCTGTTTCATTTGCTTAACATCGACTCACTGGCAATTAATATGCCTGACATAAYAGCACACTACAAGGCCCATAAAATCTGTAGCAGTAGGGGAGTGAAATGATTATAACATTTTTTTTTCCTTTTTCAATAATACCAGACTAGTTTGGGCACTGTAATCTTTTCAAAGTGAGAAGCTGAGCTGCATCTGAACAGCTGTTGTTTACTGAAGCAATAATTAGCAATGAACCAGTCAAATACCTGCTACCTTCTGCAGCAGCGCAGCRGTCACTTGCACCCTGTGCCTGGAAGACAAGAGGCTCTCAGCAGCACATGTAGACTACATTTAATAAAAAAAAACTCAACTAACTTAAAAAAATACATATTTTAAATGGCAGCCTAAAACTGCCTTCTGCATGCTTATACATACAAGTAATCCCACTGACTCCAATGTGAGTTAGAAGGCACAGACTTCAGCTCGTAGCAGTTTGYCTAATGCAGTGGTTTTCAGCCAACAAGGGACAGGACACTCTGCACATGAGGTGTGAGGCACAGTCCTGCTGAACAGGCCCTGCTGACTCCATACAGGACCCGCTGTACCTGCTTCTGGGACTGAGCACTCTCAGGGAGCGTATGGCTAAAGCCATTTGCCATATCYTCAAGTCTCCTTGTCTTGCCAGGCTTTTCAGCTTAGTTTCAGGCAGCAGCAGAACAGCAATAAGAGAGAAGATGATTGCAGATGGCAAGGAAGCAAAAAGGTAGCCATGGCCTATATTGAGATAGACCTCCTGATTTCACACCTAGAGGAAACCTAGCAGCCTCTATGTTTTTCCACTGGGGAAATCACAAGGAGAGAGTGAGATGTCTCAACTGTAGCCAACTGTTTATTGACTAAGGCACATATCCCAGAGGTATGTGTTCACAACCAGGAATCTGAGCCTCAGTGTTGTATAGTTTCAATTCACACACTAAGCAACTGATTGCTGACATCAGTGGTATAAGTAGTCACTGAGGTAGGAGCATTAGGCTTAAATCACACATCCCTGCTAAGGCTCAGAAATCAGGRTACAATGTGATCCTGTAGTTTATCCATTTTCATGGCTAGCTGCTGGCCAAAGTAATAGTCATATGCTTTTCTCCCACTTGCTCCTAGCCAAAGGTTCCCATCCCTTTTGTTGTACCAGCATTTATATCCATCTGATCCTGATATGAGCCACTTTAGGAGACCTAACTTCACAGAAAAATAACTCTGCCCTGCTTCTCCAAGATTCATTTTCCATAGACTTAGCTCTCTGATATGCCTTAAGAGAGCCCAAGTGAGAGGATGGGAACATGCAGCCAGGCTTAATGAGAAGAGGAGCTGGTTTAAGTGGCCATCTTACAACAGTTTCAGCCACCTGTTCCCTCTCTGGCTCAAAACATATTTAATCAGTTAGCTGAACCCAGCATAGATCCAACACACTACTGAGAAAGCCACATCTTAAGAACAGCACTAGTAGTCAGGAGCTCTACCCATCTGGGATGTTACAAGCAGAAGTTTAAGCCTCAGGGTTGGCAGGCCTTGGTAGTGGTCTCCAAGGACCTGGGGGGGAGGGAGAGGGGAGGGCTGCAGGTCCTCCTAGGGCAAGCAGGACCTGCCACAGACCAGCATCCATACTTCTGCAGAGATTCCTTTTGCTACCTGAGAAAACCTGCCTGCCRATACTGATAGGTACATTTCCACTAACATCTGTAAAATCAGGGATTCCTGACAGGAGAAAAAAATCTTGACAATTCCTGACCAGCACTATGTGATAAGCCAGCAACTGACTTATCTCATTACACCTGTAGTGTCTTACAGCTCCCTTTTCTGACTGTTCAAGTTGTCCTTTTGAGATGGAGCTCTGATCATAGAATCACAGAATCAGTAAGGTTGGAAGGGACCTCTGGAGATCATCYAGTCCAACCCCCCTGCTCAGCAGGGTCACCTAGAGCATGTTAGACAGGGTYGCATCCAGGCAGGCCTTGAATATCTCCAGAAAAGGAGACTCCACAACCTCTCTGGGCAACCTGGTCCAGTRCTCYRTCACTCTCACAGGGAAGAAATTCCTCTTCAYGTTCAGATGTTAGAGACAGTCAGTTATGAGATTGAAAGGTTTCAGTTACCTAAAAGCAAACAAATACACTTAAAAGTTTAATTTTTTGTTGGAAGCATTTTTCATATTATCTAGAAYTCTGTCAGCTATCAGTCTGTTATCAGAAGCCTAGCTAGAGTCACTAGAGTCACACAGATCAACAAAAAAGCAAGAAATAAAACAGACCAGTCTAGTTTCACTGGCTGAGTTCAGGAAAGTGAGAAATGGCAAACAGTGAGCATGATTTTAAGTGAAGTCTTCTAATTTTAGATTACAGGAATTTAACTGTCCTTTCAGTGACCTTTACTAAGCCAGAGCTGCAACTAAGGAAGCTCAGTCATTTTAAAATAAACATGGTGATATTTACATAAATGTGAATAAAATCAAGTCACAGCATGCTATACCTTTCAGGTCTATTAAGACATACCCCATGCGGTGTTGTGAGGCACAAGGTCAAATGATTTCAACAACCCAAGAAATACAATAATGCCCTCAAAGTAGCTTGCACGAGGTATTAAATAAAAACATATCTAAAAGTAGAAGGGATTTRCATTTCCTCATTCCTGTTGACATGTGCATAAATCACTGCAACTCAGTAAAGAAGCACCATTTGTTTTCCCAAGTTCTGTTTCTTTTCTCAGTCGGAGCAAACAAGAAACATTCAACCAAAATGCTAAGGATATGACACTAGCTGACAAAAAGGGAGATGTGGAGCTGACAACCCACAGTTAGGAAATGCTGATGAGCTCGGATCTTGCAGCCCACACACTACATCAGATCACACCATGCCTTAGCCCACCAGAACATAGAGCCACAGGAGCTCAAATAAAAGCTTATCTGCACATAGAACATGCAAGTTTTAATTGTACCATTGGAATTCAAGTGATAAAAGCCCCCTCCTAGAAACACAAGTTCAGCTGCTCTAACTAATGGGATTTATACAACCTTTGATCAAAACACTGTCATTGTCAAAATAACTATGCTGTACAAAATTTGTAAGACCAATTAGAGTATGGCAAGCCTTCTGCTGAAATTCCTAGACTGTGCTGCAGGATTAGGCCTTAAAAAAAAATAAAAGAAAAGAAAGAAAAAACCCTGCTAAAAATCTCCCATTACATATCAGTTATGCTTGAACATTAACCACTGGATTGTTCATGTTATCTTGAACTCAATATCCCCACCACTAAGATAYTTGAGCAATGCAACATTAACTTCTTTTTTCTTTTTTTCTTTTTTGAATAGAGAGGAAGACTGGAGGCAGTAGGCAGAAGGATGAGCCAAACATCAACTTTGTGCTGTCTTCCCTACCACAAGGCTCTTGAACAGAATGGGAGCTGGAAAAGCTAGAAAGCAACCCAGCTTTGCTCYCTGCTCAGAGTAACTCATAACTGTGCTTCTAAGGGAGCAGTTTCTCTAGATCACATTTTGGGCTTAGAACTTCAACAGACTTTGCCCTGGGAATTTTCCTCAGAGGTTTGTCTGAGAAGAGCAAAATCGCTATTCAAACTTATGTTGTGGCATGTATACCAAGCCTGTCGCAGCACAGGTCRCATGCAAAAGTAGCCCATATCCCAGCAAGAGTGATGCGAGCAGCCTGAACTTTGAGGAACAGGGTCAGGTCCTGAATAGGAGAGGAAGAACAAAATGGAAGTCAAAAAAAAGGGGGGAGGGAAGAAAGAAAATAGCAACTAAAAACAAGGAAATTGACCCAGGAAACTATAGGCCAGTCAGCCTCACCTCCATCCCTGGAAAAGTGATGGAACAGCTCATTCTGGATGTCATCTCCAAGCATATGGAGGTAAAGGTGGTGATCAGGAGTAGTCAAAGGGAAATTACGCTGAACCAGTCTGATAGCCTTYGATGATGGAATGACTGGCTGCGTAGATGAGGGGAGAGCAGCGGAYATTGTCTACCTTGACTTGAGCAAGGCTTTTGACACTGTCTCCCATAACATCCTGAGAGGCAAGCTCAGGAAGTGCAGGCTAATGAATGCACAGCGAGGTGGATTGAGAACTRGCTGAAAGGCAGAGCTCAGAGGGCTGTGATCATGGCACAGAGTATAGTTGGAGGCCGGTACCTAGTGCAGTTCCCCAGGGCTCAGGACTGGGCCCAGTCTTGTTCAACTTTTTCATCAATGACCTGGTTGAAGGGACAGAGTGCCTCCTCAGCAACTATGCTGACCATACCAAACTGGGAGGAGTGGCTGACACACCAGAAGGCTGTGCTGCCTTTCAGAGAGGACTGGACAGGCTGGAGAGTTGGGTAGAGAGGAACCTCATGAAGTTCAACAAGGGCAAGTGCAGGGTCCTGCACCCAGGGAGRAATAACCCCATGSACCAGTACAGGCTGGGGGCCAACCTGCTGGAACAGCTGTGCAGAGAAGGACCTGGAAAAACTTCTTTACTGTGAGAGTGACAGAGCACTGGAACAGGTTGCCCCACAGACGTTGTGGAGTCTTCTTCTCTGAAGATATTCAAAGCCCGCCTGGACACAACCCTGTCTAACATGCTGTAGGTGACCCTGCTTGAGCAGGGGGGTTAGACTAGATGATCTCCAGARGTCCCTTCCAACCTCAACCATTCTGTGCRATTCTGTGTGTGAAGACTGATTAAATAAACCAGACCTTCCCTCACCAGTAGCAGAGAAAGGAGCAGGAGGAAAGCCTCGGTACATCAGTGTAGCACAACATCACAAAGATCAGAGCAGGGAATAGGCTTGAGGCCCTGCTCTTCCAAGTGCACGTGTACCACACAGGATCTCYTCTCCACATCTGCTCATCAGGCACTGTATTTTCACCCTAATATATCACCACAAGTCAGAAGAATAGGCCCAAGCTAAACACCAGGATTTCCGAGATGAAAAGGGCTGCCCCTCACCCTCCAACTGGGGATATAAAGTTCTGTTTGTCATTTCCAAACAACCCCAGGCCCCAGGGGTAGAGAGGCAGAGAAGCCTTCCCATCTCCAGGCTCTCAAGGTTCTCTCTCGAGTGCTTCTCAAGTGCTTGAGAAGACCTTGAGAACAGACTGTACACTCACAGTACTAGCGAACAAATCTTGCTAATGGTTTCTTGATAATCTGCGTGCCTAAGTAGAGCACTTACTGCTTCCTTGGACTGAGAAGCACCATCTGAGAGCTTTCTTCCCATTTATTTTTGGACATATTCTCTCACTGTTCTGCTGGGGAAAGTCAAGGTGAAACTGTTCACTCTTCCCCCTCCTAAACTTCTGTAATAATTCTAGAACAGTATTTGTCTAGGGTGAGTATTACCCGAGGTGTAAGTGGAAAGTTTTCTGGGGTGAAATCATACAATTATGGGCCCACTGCTCACAGCTCCTGCTAGGCAACCTGGCCTCAGAAACAGCGGCGATAAGCTCAGAAGCGACTCTGCACACCTCCCAAGGCTGCCAAGCTGGTAATACTTCACACYGCAGGGGAGAGGAGGAGGTGAGAACAACAGAGGTTCTTAATAAAGCTTAGCTCTTTTGAAACATCTGTCTCTGAAGAGCTCATAACATTTTACAAAAGACGACAAGTTTTATCCCCATTTTGTAGAGGGATGATAACAGTTGCAGGCAACAGCAGGCCAGAAGCAGAGTCTAGAAACAAACCCCAGGCCTCCCAGTTTCTGTAGATTTAATGGTGGGAAYAGGCTGCTGTCACGGGATTCTTCTCTTGATGATAGTTTTTTCACAAAGGCACTGACATTTTAGTACTAGTTTTAAAAACACATTAACAGCAGTAGAAGATTTAAGCACTGATGTAACTCTCATGGAAGCAATATATGAATAAGAGCCTCAAATGTTATCCTGTGTTACAGATGCCTTTGACTAAGCATTCAAACCAGTTTCCAAACACCATTTAGAAGCCTTACATAGGCAGGCATGTCTTAAGCCGTTCAGCAGATGCTCTCTGGAAGTTTTGCACTTGTGAGAGATCCTCCAGAGAAAAGGGAGATCTTCAAAGGGATAACAGTATCTATTTCTGATTAAAGCACAGCTTAGTGTGCTGCTTGAACACCACTGGGTGCATCCTGCATTGCACATTCTGATTAGCAGGGTGTTGAATATTCAGAAGAAATATTTTGTTTGTCCTGTTAGTTTATATGAAGGCTGATGAAAGTCTAGGATTTTAAATGGCTTTTGACTGAAACACAAGTGCCCTGCAGCCAGCAGACRCAGCCGTGGACTGACTCTGTTCAGAAACAGCCACTCCTGCTTTACACCTCCTGTCCCAAGTGTACAAAGAGTCAAGGCAAATATCCTCTAGTTTTCCACTAGCACTGGCTGTTGGAGTGGCCAGGGGAAYGGTATGCTGTCAGCAGCTCTCGAAGCTTGCAGTAAATGGTTGGGGAAGCCCCAAGCCAAATTTTCTTGTCAGTGTTGAATGCACTGCCACATTTACAACTCTGCCATTGCGAGCTGTGCCAATTGCTGCTCTGCTCTAGCAGAAGTCCAGACTCCTAACCTTTATGAATAGTTTGTTGCAAATCAATTCAAACATATTGTAAAAGAAATGACTAGGCTTCTGTATTTTAAGCATCAGATATGATTTCCTTACGAGTTTACTACCAAAGTCTGCATGCCCTCTAAGTAACATCTGTACTAGTCCGCTCTCATTCTTCCATAAAAGAGGCAGCTATGCTGCAATATTTCTAGCAAAGGGGGCCTGTGCCATACCCTGGTCTGTCTCAAGGTTATCAGGAGCCCAGCCAGGATCCCTATGTGTACCAGCAAGGCTGGCATCCTGAGTGGTTTGGGGACCTGTTAGCAGCCTGCCTGTGTGTTCCTTTAATRGTCTGTTAGGAGAGAAAACCTCAGTGAAGCTGAGATGTTTGTTTTATCAGCACAGGTTTTCCTACCATTTCTCCGAGGAAAGAGAAGGGAAGTTTCTTCCCCACAAGTGTAACTGTTCAGAGTAAGCAGTAAGAGAACATGAAAACTGCAGCCACTGTTTAACAAGGACAACAGCAATACAAACATGAGAAGCCAAGAGAGACAGTTTTTATACAGTGAAACTCATACAAGCAACAGAGCCTGACACCTAATGGAGGAAGGGCAAATGAAGATGAAAAAAAAAATGCACTGAGAATCTCTGCACTACTTTTAAACTGGAAGGGTTGCCTGTTACCAGTGGCCTTTGGTGTAGTTTTTCCTGTGTTCATGTGGTAGCTATTCATTGTTGGGTAATTATCTTGTTTTATTTTTCCATTTATTTATCAAGTAAATCAGACTAATAAAATCCAGCCCACTATTGCCATGGGAACACTCCAACAAGGACAGATGCAGTGTATAGCTGCAAGGAAAGAAAGTGGGCTTCAACTTTATTGTATTATACACAAAGCGATCAATACWGCTTAACACAAACAGCCCTTGCAGGCTCTGCACTAACCATCCAGAAGGCTCAACCACTAACTTTGGAGCCTTTACAACATCAAACCGTAACAACCACCATGCCAGCTTTCTATAAGGGCACATGCTCCAGAACATAGTCTTTCTTGCCCTTCCCTTGCATYCTTTTAAAAGGAGTCCAGAAATTGTGCAGTTCACTCTTCTATTCTGTAGACGATCCAGCTATTTGTTCACCTTCCCTCAATTCAGTGAATGTACGTTAAATTCTTGCTCTAGCTATCCCAGAATTTGCATTGAAAAGTTAGTCCTGGTTAAAACAATACATTTATGCAATTTCAAGCACAGTTTCTTAGAGTAGAAATCAAATCACTTGTAAGCAAATTAAATTATTATTTAGCTTAACTTGGTCTTTGTGTCTGCAAAGACTGATGACCAGAGACATGAAAACAGAAAGCAAAGAGAAGAGATTAAAGCAATAAAGGGCCTGCAAAGCTCACAGCAATCTTTCTCCTTAATTTCCTCACATTCAAGGTAATGCCACTGAGAAAAATCCARCAAGAAGAATTACATGCACAGCTCAGGCTATACTTGTAAAAGGGAGTCTCATCACTGCTGATCTTTGGTATCTCTGGCAGTAAGTATTGTTTTCCTGGACACTACGGGGAGAGAAGCTGCCAAGCATCTGACTAGGCCGGATCACATCCTCCTTAAGTCCCCCAGCTGAGAACCATCTGGCAGTAGTTCACTCTGTGCAGGTCACCCTTTCCATGGCAATCTCTTCTACCTGCCAGAGCGCTGTGATTACCCTCGCTGCACACATCCGCTTACACTCGTCCCAGCAACACTGACAAGACTCCTCTCACCCATCATTGCAGAGTTAAGAACAAGCCCCATCTCCTCCCTGCACTAGGCATCCCAAACTAATCAAAAGATCTCTTTTCTTTATTTCTAGTCCTCTTCTGATGACAGTTTATCAGAAATCAGAACCAGTACATAGCACTCCTCAGCAGAGGATACCATCGATTCCCTTTGCTCCATCCCCACATCCTCTGCCTACCTCTGGGACTATTTACTATGCCATTTCTAGTATCAGCCAGTATCTTTCCCACTCTCTAGCCAGAAAGATGTATTCGCTCTATCTAGAAGAAYTGCAGCACTGAGTATGCAGCTCCARAATGGGCAGACACCAATCTTCCCCATTCCCATCATGTAAGCCACCAGCAGGTGATACCTCTTGTGACCTTGCTCATCCTGGAAGACCATCCAGGTTTCGTCCAATGCTCTGTTGCAACCTCCTCAGGGCAAAGCTCCATCCCTAGTGTCTTTGCCCTATCTGTTCTCCCTATAAGAAATCCTTTTATTCCTTTCTCTTGCACATATGAATATGCATAGGTCTATTTGTATAACCCTTCCTCAACTACAGGAACTGTGGCCTCTTTTTATTAAATGCAAATTATCTTTCTTCTGCAGAAGAAAGTAAATGCTTCTACTGCATTTCTCAGCACTGTATGCTAAGAACAGTTCTCAGTCACCATGACATTGCACACCAGAGCAACTGTCTGGCAAATTGTACCATTGCTGCAATGCAAGGAAAGCTTGTGATTGTGATGCATTGAAATAATCTTTTAATTAATAAACAAAGGCAATTCTGACTTGAAAAGAGTTTCTGTTCAGTTTGATTACTTCTGCTTTGAGCTTTCTGGATGGAAGTATATGCTGAGTAAGGCACTTGGACTGTTAAAATTGCTGTTTCTTGTTCCAGCCTCTTTCTGATGTCATTTGTCTCTCATTTCCTCCATCATGAAGTCTTTAAGCAAAGACTTAAGAGTAATGCCGTTATTGCTAACAAGATCTTGTTTGTTCTCCATTGGAATGCACAAGCACACAGTTACAGATAAATTGAGCATTGCCTGATTTACCTTTATCATTCTATTAAGTTATTGCAACATCTTAATTCTCGTCTCTTCTGCTTGAATAGATTTAATTAATTCACTGTAACAAGTCAATTGTTTCCTTTTTGCTTAACCCCCTAAGGTATATCTCATCCTTGAGGCCGAAATAGGTATTAGGTATAACAAAAAATAGTACCACCAGAACAGGGCTTTAGTTTACTTTTTTTGTTGTTGTTTAACCTATTTATAATAGCTAGCTGGCCATAATGAAGATATTGTACTTCTCTAAGTGAAAGATGTTGTTCATTTAAGCATATTCTCATGTTTGAGAAACATTTCATTATAAAAATGTTATTTTCTATATATTAGACCAAGGTTGGTATCATTTAGGTAGCTAAAATTTATCTTTAAGATAAAATACAAATACTTATTTTGTCACAAAATGAAGGTAATAAAATGCTGCTGTAGTAGCAACTTAACACTTATATGGCAAAGTATATGTTTTTAATATCCATTTAGCTAGCTAAAAGCAATCACTGCTGTTGACCCATGAGGAAGACTGTCTGCCCTGGGTACCAGCGAAGGTGCTGACTCTTCGGTTCCAGTGAACACTGAGGAGTGTCCTGTAGATCAAGATGTTTCTAAAAAGGCAAATCCTAGCAGAGCAGAGCTCAAAGAAAAAAGTACTATTTAAACGGTACTGTTCAAGCATAGTCAAATGTTAGGAAATGCTGACCTGGAAGCTGACTTCACAGTTACTCTCAGCCTCAGCCTGGAACCAGACTCTGAGAAGCCTTGAACTCTGCAAGTTCACAGCTGGGTCCGATCAGACAGCTCAAGTGCATTTCCAAGCAGAGACAATCTGAAAGGCACGTGGCATGCTGGGGAGACAAACTGCAGATGTTTATTGTGCTCTTGCACCCTTAGCAATTGTTTTAATGGGTTGGAGCTCCTAGGAGACCATTTGACTTTTGTTCATGTCTATACTGTTCTCTCATAATGCTGACTATGCACAAGCCTGAGGCTGTCAAACAATTTGTTTCCAGTGTTATTTCAAGCAAAGAAAAGTGAAGTGACACTGATCTGTTGAGAGAAGATGGGGAGGGGGTTATTTTTAAAATATAAAGCAAAAAAAAATATCTGTGGAATCAATATTGCAGTCAATAGCTTTTGCCCCTTTGGAAAGTAAAGCTTAGTCTAAAATGCAGGTTTCCCCTTCTCTGTTACAGCAACTATCCATTAAAAAGACTAATACTTACTTTGCCAAGACCACATTGTCAGTAAGTGTTTTGAAGCTGTGCAATAATGATTATTGTGCAGTATTGCATTTTAATAATTCAAAGAAGCCATGGAACATTATGATCTCTACAGCTAAGTAAATACTTTGTAGCAACTCCAGCCTTGGAAAGCATCATCCATTTCAGTAGAAATGTCTTTTTGCAGAAAGGAGCATTTGAAATACACTACCTACCCTCAAAAAAAACAGCCTTGGCTAACAGTATCCTCCTCTGGTTTATGCAGAGAGAAAAATATGTGTTTGCGAAGATCATTATCATGTGAGAAATGTAGTAAATAATGAAACCTTTCACTGTTTGTTGTATGACAAGGCTGGGCAAGCAAGAAGATAATTCTGTACATATCAGGCAGTTAGCTCCTTTCCTTTATTCTTCTTTGGTCATTAAAAATTGGAACTGGAACACTGACAATGCCAATGAGAAACACTTGACTATTCAGGGAGGACTGTCACCATGACCTTTGATTTTTTTTTAATGGCCCTATAGAAACCTAGTTTAATCCTAGAGAGCACTAGCTGCAGAAATTACTGGGGTGAGATATTAGCACTAGCCATGAGGTTCTCTTATATTTCTTTCATCCAAGAGTCAAACTGTGGAATATTTGTCATGGCAGAGGTGGAAAGGACTGTCCTTTCCAGCAGCAAGGATGGTCAGTGAGAGAGACCTTGTAAAGGGGACTAGCAAAGGAGGAGTGGGTTAGGGAGAGAATCTAGAAAGGCTCAAAGACAATGGAGATGAAGAAATGCTACAGATCTGCAGGAATGAGTAGATTCTGCCTCCCTGCTCCTCCTGCCCCCCAAAGAAAATAACCAGACAAAGTTAAAATGGAAAATAGAGGCATGGTTAAAAATATATATATGGTTACTCAAGGGCATTGGTACTGGGGGAGAAGAGTTAGAAAACAAAACAGGACTGCTCAGGCTACAAAGTGCATTAGGGAGGGCTGTCACACATGAATGTCAGCCATTCAAAAATATACAGTTAGTATTGTTAAGCTGGACTAACATGGCATACAAATTTCTGGATCTCTGTAGTCACTGGGAATTTTACAACCTACTTAAAAGACATCAGGATTTTACGTACTGTTTTGCCTTAAACAGCCCTCCTGTGGCCACAGAGCTGTAGGTAGCAACGAAAGTACAAATTCTCAAAAAATAAATCAAAAGTTTTCTCTTGATGAGGGTATGAAGCACTTTATTTTTCCAATTCCTATATGAATATCAGAATGCAGAGACCATTTCTATCTTTACTGCCTTAAAAATTTATATATACACTTTGGACAATTCTCGTACTAAAAGTTTGGTATGGCCATCTGCTCTGGTTGGGTGGAACTATAAAGGAAAAGGACATTTTCTAATCTGATAAACCTGTATAGCCCAAGCATCTTCTCCAGTTTTGTGAACTTGGTTTTCTGTAACCCTTGATAGATAGGATTAGATGGACTATTATCAGAACTAAAATCATTAATGAATCACTAAAAAATGAAAGAAGTTGCTATCTGTTAAAGTGCAACAGGAAATGGGTGAAAGAAATGTGTAGCTACAGTAAATCAATGCCTAATAAAGCTTTCAATCTAAACAGTTTTTTATTTATAGTAGAGAACTGAATAGGCTATTATTTCTCATGCAAATTTACATAAATATGTTCTTTACATGTCTGGTAGGTCAAACAGTGCCCTACAGACACAATTCCCTTGGCTTCTCAGAAGTCAAAGTAACCATGCTTTCGAGGAATATGTTGCTCTGACAAACAGCAGAATTGAAAGTACTCTATAACAACTAGAAAATTTGCATTTCCATTAGCAAGGCCTTTGTCAGATGGAATCCCTAAAGGCAATGAAGAATGTGTGCAGAAGGAAAATGCAGTGTATTAATTTACCAAAAAAAAAAAAAAAAAAAAAAGTTCACTGTATAGTTCAGCGGAATGTAAGAGTTAAGATAAAAGGCAGAAGGACAAGATTTACATTCCAGAGGGCTGTACAATAAAAGGATAGTAATTTATGCATGCTTTTGCCACAGGATAGCCCAGAAAAGAAAAGAAATGCTTTTACGTGGTCTGACTGACTGGTAATTTAGCAAGGACCCAATTCGTCTATCCTTGTTCAAAATCAGCAGCTGCTCAAGGAATGCCATGAAGACCTACTGAATTAGGGCACAAGATCAAACTGAGTTTGTGCTTAAGCCACTCTGTTCCTCTGAAAAATCTGTTCTAGATGCTCAACTATTTGAAAAATAAGCCTGCTTTTTTATTTTATGAAAATATAATACATTTTAAAGCATAGTGGTTAATCTTTTTAGCTGAAGTCTTATAGAAACTAACGAAAAGACTTAGTAAAGATTTTGTCACTAATGAGATTGCTATTATTTTTTGCTCTGTGTACAGTCATGTTGTTCTGGCATATGCCTCAATGCGATGTGTGTAAACTATTCCATCAAAAGAAAATCCAAAAGCTTGACTCTAACCAAAATAGCCACACTAAAACACACATTATGAGTCAACTGTGTCCGGAAGCATAAGTCCTAACAGCATGTTTTCTTTCAGTGGGGTTTATAGTTTTAAATCATTTAGGAGCTTTCAAAAAGCCTTCCCAGAAGTAAATAAATAGGTTTTGTGACACCCCCTGAAAATCACAACACTGCCAAAGTGCGAGTGCCTGTTTTGAGCTGTAAACATGCCCACAATGAGGCTGGTGACTTCAAGCCTCAAGAGGTATCTCACAGGTGGATTAAAGAACAGAGAGAGCATGCACACTGGGTAGCATCTYGTATCATATTTGTTCAGAAGCATGTGTAAACTGGTTTCATTTTGCTTATGTAAAACAATAGTTTTTCTACAGGCTCTAATAAGTGTTACTTTCTGGCTTGGTCTCTTTTTGCCTCTGTACTTATTTATTCCTGCCTCACTAACTTTATTTCTGGAAAGGTTTTTCAGCATTTCTTTCTTTTTTCCTCTCCCCTTTTTGTACAGCAATAAATATTATTCAACAAATGCATACAAATGGTTTCCATTAGAATTTTAATCTATTCTCAAAATGAAAGGAAAGCTTTGTATAAATCTTTTCAAATTACCAGAACATAAATTCAGACAGGGACATCTCCACCTAGGCTGAGCTGGGGAGTTCACAGCCTGCTGTCCTCGTTCATAAATTAATTGAGGTCTCTAGCTGCTGTAAATGAACAGTGCATCCTGCAAAAGATCATATCTGTCAAGATTGCAGATTGCTTTCTATCAGAGTTTGCAAAAGTCAGAGCTCACAATGCTTCCATTATGTCTATGAGTATGGCTTCCCAACTGGAAAGAAATGTGCGTTTTGTTCTGTTGGGCCAAGATTTACAGAAAGCAATTTTCCTCCACACTCCAGCTATGACAAACCTACTGAAAAATGGCATTTCAAGACTTCTTTCATTCAGTCACCTTTTTACTGACAAATATATATTCTTTCTGCTCCACGTGTACACACCAACTGTGACATTTAATGGCCAAGGAAGGTTAATCACAGGTGAGTGCATATCCCTCTTGGATATTGCAGGTTATACTGCATTCATTGCCACTTCTCCAATATGAAGTAAGCGTACTTTAGATGGTGCACACAACTACCTATTTTTATAAGAAATTTATAAATTTTTAAAAAGGCTCCCTAAGATTCTAAGCACTGGCTAGCATATCCTTGAATACCTCTCAGATGTGTTAAATTATGCTGGGGTTGTGACAGAGCGTGAAGGGAGTCAAAGGCAAGGTAGAGAGTTACCGAGTCCACAGAATCAGTTTAGTTCTTCCCCTTCGAGTTTGCACTTTGAATCTGCAGGCACATGGCAGGGATTAAAGAAAAGGCAGATCATCAGACCCCAAAGCTGGGGGGAGGGAGGGTTGTTTTTGACTTTTTTTTCCCCCTTCTAATCAATGCCACATTTTATGATGGTAGCAGAGACCCTAGACACATTAACACACATTAGCAGAAGTTTAGAAGAGAAAAAGAGGATGGATTGACACAAATAGCTCTTTACAGAAGTAAGTGGAATTGATACTATTTCCATTTGCAGGTAAGTGACTGAAAACTAAACACAGCACATCCACAAATCTCCTTCCTTGCCTACAGCAGCTATGCTGGCCCTTCCCTTTTTAATGGCTGGAGCTTAGAGGAGGCGCCCCCAAAGCACCTCAAAGCCAACCTTGCTCTCATACCTCTCCACTTGCAGAGAAGAAAAATCTCCATTTTGGGGCATAGTGAACATTGCCTGACAACTGAGCACAAGTGCTTTCTGGAAGTGGCGCTGGCACTTCCCAAAAAAACAAAGCACGCAACAGAAAGCTGCCGTACCAGCTCTCAAAAAACGATGGGGAGATTCACTACAACTACAAGCACCCACCATGTAATGGTCTTGGTGAGCTCTGTACACAAAATGCTGGTGAGGCAGGGCTACAAGGGCATACTATGGCATTTTATTCTGTAAATACATGCACAACCTTTTAAAGAATGCAGATTATTTACATGCTAAAAGTTAATGTGCCTGTTAATCTCCATTTAAAGGCTTCTGCCTTAGTCTAATAGTGCCAAGCAGTTATGGTCCATGAAACAAAGGTGGCTGCCAGCCACAAGAGCCAAATATGTGCTAGAAATTAATTATTTACTTGGCAGGCTCAGCAGTCACTTTGCTATCAGAGCAATTGGGGCAATTTAGCTGTTCTATTAAATACTCAGCCATTCTGACCTATATCACACAGGTGACATTTGGCATCACCATGTCCTGACACTGCCTCTTCCCACCATGAGTCACAAGCACCATGCTGTCAAACTCTTCTCCGGGAAAAATACTTGCAGGTGCAAGCATCAGCGATTGTCCTGGTAATCTAGTTTAGAAAGCATTTAAAATAAGTATTTTAAATGTACAACTGCTCTGTGCTGAGTTCACACTGCAGGAGGGAAATTTCAGACTGGAAGTCTTTATAACAGTAGATTACAGATTCCTAAAGATGTGGATTGCAGTGGAAACCCTGGGAACGTGTTTGCCGTAGCAGGGACAAGCCAATACGGTATGAAACAAAATCCCTCTCGACATCTATGTTGTATCAGCCTAGGCCTGTAGCATTTTAGTGTATAGGTTACTACATCATTCCATTGAATAGCATCAGAAAACRAACAAGCAAGCCCTGAAGCAATTTTTTTCGAACACAATCAAATTGCAGAGCTCATCTTCCTTTGCTGGATTGATCGCCAGAGCTGCATGCTGCCATCAGATGTTGCTGTGATGCTACAGAATTCCTCCAATTTTTCTCCTTTATTTTAATGTAATGCTCTTAGTTACAGCCCTTTGGACAGAGCAGTCCCTCCCTATAACTTCAAATATTTAATGACATCCCTGTGCCATTTTAGGCACCATCTAAAGAGGTTAGGTATTTCAAGTTTTCCCTTCATAAGATCTCCGTGTTCCTAATCATTGTTATGCCTGCTTTGTATCACTCAGAACAGAAGCTGCTATAGGTAGGACCATAAAGCTTAACTTGGCAGAATCACCCTGGTTCTCTGATGAAGGATAACTTCTCTCTTCTCCATAATAGACATAGTCCAAAATACACAGTCGTCTTTTAAGCTACCGTATCCCATTGCAAACTTAGCCATGATATGCTACTTACCAATTCTTCCACTGCGTATTAACTTTTCCCCAAACTTCTCTTTCTCGTGGGATTTCTGTGTTTCAGATGTCTTTTCCCCAGCTGTGCTAATCTTCTCTTCCCTTCTGTATTCCCAGGGTAGAATGGTAGGAGATTGGTTCAGGAGCCTTGCTACGGACCCAGCCTTGGGAGCAATTACCAGGGTGAGCCTGGAGAAAGACTCAGGCAGCCCAACAAACTGATGGTTCGTGCTGGGAAGTCTAACACAGTGAATGTGAAACCTTCCTCAGAGACAACTGATGACAGGAACTATCACACTTTAGCCACATTAGCTTTATGTACCACCTTAGCTGGTAAATGTTTGACCTGGACTTGTCCACAAGCTAAGACAGGAAGGGGGAAAAAAAAAGTGAATGAGACTCAGTGACCTTCTTTTTCCCTTTCCTCCCTTTTTTATACTAATTAACAAGGTAAAGATATTCATAGCTGCTCACTACCTTCAGGTCACTGAGGTCCATCCTAAATAGATTACACCAGACACTAATCTACAGACAACCAACCATAATTCAGGATATTAAGGAATCATTAATTGCCTGAGTTTACAAGAACACTATCTTCACAATATGCTGCAATATATTTATTCAACGAATCAGATTTTTTTTAGCACTGATTTGAAGCACACAATGCTGACCCCTGTTAGAAATAGCGTATCTGGCTAAATGGACCATATGTGTATTTTATTTGATTACAGACAGTTTCAGTGTTCCAGACAACTCCCCTAATGAAGATTTTGCCTACTAAATGGATCAAAATCCCATCAGCCCAAATGACTGGCATCAGTCCCCCTTTATTCTTGTAGTACCTTTGTTTTCAGCAACAGTGTCACAGGGTTTTCCATATTCGCAACTGAGGATGTAATGATCCTGATATAGAGGTAATTATAGTTTTATGTCTGAGGCAACAATTTTGTTCTTCTATCAGTTATTTTGATGTTAATTTAGAGATGATTAATGTATATAACTCTTGCAACACTTTTATTAAGGCCTTGTTGCACACATAAGTGAGAGAACTAGCTCACAGCAACTGTGCAAGTGTTTGTTTTGTCTAAGCATTTTTAGAAAGCATTACAGGAAGATTATTAYGGATCTTGACTACCAAAACCTGAAATAATAAAGGAAATCTGCTCTCTGTGTGAGTCAAAATAATTTCAGAGGGATTCTTTGCCAGAAAACTGCATTTGCTTACAGCAAGTTTCCCACTATCGCTGTATGAGGTKGTGTAATACTCTAGTTCACTGAAGCTTACATCAGTAGTTTTCAAGAGAAAAAGGAGATAGGAAGCCCATTTTAGGAGACTAATCTCCGTCCTTGCCTGTGCAGGCGCATAAATGGAAGCACCATCCCACTTCAGGGGCTTGCATTCAGATGTGCTTGCAGCAGGTCAGAAGGCAAGCGTTCATATCGGTGCAGATAAATGCCAAAATCAGGAAATACAAATACTACTGAAAGAGCGGTCTGTTCAGTACTGTGCTGTTCTCATTTAAGAGTARAGAGAAAGACAAGGTTTTAGCACGTTATTGAGGTAGCATGGACAGACAGCTTATGAAGGCATATGACACAGAGGACTACACCGTATCACCTATGTCCAGCCCGTAGCAAGCAATTCATCTTTMTCCTAGCCTAGCATTTAAAAGAAAGGTGCCTGTTCTTCCTCAGGTTATTGARGTGTATTCTGACAATAAAGTTAAATTACACAAGGAGATTCTAAAATATTTCATCACAAAATCAATGTGCATTATTTTAAACTTTGCTTTCTTCGTCATAACTTACATACACACACACTGATCTATGAAAGTTTCAGTTCAGTAAGAACACAATTTCAAAAAGCTACTGCCGCCTCAAGGAAAATACTGAAATGTATTCTAAGACAGAAATAATTCTATTTATCAATCATTTTTCTTCCTCACCTCTTTGCTATTTAGGATATTTGCATGAAAATGGGATCTTTATTTCCCAAGGGTTCATCAGCTGCTACTGCTATGATATAATTTCCATGGATACCAATTGTATGCGATGTTGCAAGTATATGACTAAAGGATAAGGAATAAGGAAGAGAGAGCTCAACTAGCTGCTTTATGCTGTGGCTATGCTTTTGGGCACCTGCATAAATAAAGCCTAAAGCTTTATCTAATCAATTCATCACTCCCACACAAATAACCCACTCAGTCCTTCCTTCCTTCCCAGCCCTCTTTGCAGAAATGTCCCAACTTATTTAAATGTATTCAGTCTTTCAAATATTAACTGCTCCTCAATGAGAATAGGTCTCAGGACTTCAGAGAGTGACAGACACAAAAGCCATTTTAATTTGCAGTTTTTTAAGYTTCAACTTGCTGATTTAGAATGTTAAATTGTAACTTTCTCCACTAAAAGAAAAACAATTTTGGAAAGATATTACTWTCAGTGGGAAGAGTACATCAAAGAATTAAAGATGCAATGGAAATATCCGTAGTAAGGGGAGGAGGAACTAACAAAGAAAATATCAAGTYTCAAAACATATTTGTTACATCAGGAGGTATTGTAATTTAATGCAATGTACCTGCACAGCTACACGATCGAGTTACTTCCCAGTCTGATGTGCACTTGATAGGAGTTCWTGTTGTTAAAAACCCTTTGAAAAATATATTTTTAGTTTAAAGCCATTTCTAATAAATAGTTTGGACAAATTAGTTTTCTCATTTAGCAGATATTTCGGCTCAGGTAGCGCACCGAGGAGGGGCCACCAAGAGCCTTCCTATAGTTTGCAGGCTCCGGCATTGYGAGGGCAGTCACTAGCTGAGAAGAATTGGATGGTAGCTTTCAGCACAGCAGGATGGAGAGCAATTAAAAGTTTGCACACCCTCTGGTCTGGTACAGAAGGTTCAATGCGAATTTCAGATGATACATGTGAGCTGCTGCTCGGCACCCAGGGCAGGTGATGAGTGTCCTACAATTTTGTAGTGTCCCAGAAACTGAAAGCCGAGATACATGTGCCTTGCAACACGTAGGGCCAAGGTACAAAGTATGTATTTTTTATTCCTTCTCTACTCCTCAGTAGCCTTAACACTATCTCTAGGATAGATACAAACTTTTGGGGGTGGGCTTTTTTTCTTTTTTCCTTTTTTTTTTTGGTGTGTTGTTCTCTTTTTTTAAAAAAAAAGAAAATTTTTGCTCATCTGTCAAGTCTCATTACCTGACATCAAGATCAATCTGCCTTCCTTAAACACAACTCCTGGCTCTTTTGAGGCTTCCTTTTTTAGATGCTGGTCTCCTAAGCTCCTCTCCATAGCCTGTCTCCCCTGCTGCATCCTTCAACAGATTTTTTCAAATCAGAACAGACAACCCGTACAGGCTGACATGCTTTTGCAGTGCTTGCTGCTCACATCTGAATGCTGCTAGCCGATCTGCCTGCATTCCTAGGCAGGGCAGCAGYGGAGAGGGGGGACAAGAGGTGTCTGCTACATGTGTACCGGCATGCACCTTAGGACTATTTTTCAGTCAGTGAAAAAAACATGAGGTAAGAGGGAAGCTCATAAACATTGCTGCCGTAGAGTTTTAAGCATGAAGATCAAAAGGTTTTTAGAAAAAAAGAAGAAAAAGTAAAGGAAACCCAGAGAATGCAGAAAGCACAGACCGTATCAGAAACCACTTTCTCTTTTGAAGATTTTTCCTTAGAAAGAAAATACATCTGAGCGTGTGGGTGCGCACACCCTGCTCTCCCTTGGATGTGAAATTCTCAGACCCATCATTCATCTGACTAGATATTCCTTTTCTACCTGAGTTGAAATAAGTCACTTCTGTATGCCCATTAGCTTTAAAAAGCGATTGAAACAAAACAAATACAGAGAAGCTCCCATACTACAGAATACCTTGACTTTCACAGGAAGGTGCGCGTTTGAGAACACCATGACCTGAAACAGCTCTTCTTCGCTCTCCCCTAAACCCTCTTCCTCCCACATGGGATATGTAAAAAAAATAAAATAAAATAACAAAAAAAGCACCTTGRTTACATCAGTCTGAGCCAAAAGTGCATTTAAATCAATTCAAGTAATGCTTAGCCCCTACTGGAGGACAGATCTTGAATCAGAATATTTATTACCGAGCTGCAAAGCAGCGTTTTGACAGCCTTTGTCAGGAAGGGTGTTACTGGAATGCCAATAGGGAAGTCGGTCCCATCCCTTCGTAGGCCTCAGGTCGGGAAAGGACATCCTCAGCTTTAGCCCCGCCGGCTTAAAAGCCAGTTAAGCATGTATTTGACATTCTGCCACGAGCAGGCAATAGGTAGTACTGCACAGTCACCTCGGCTGCAAGGGGAACACGCACGCTGACCCGACAGGAACCTAGTGCGCGGCCGAGGACGGTTCTGCCCTTCCTCGCACTCCACGCTGTCGTCAACGGAAAAGAAACCGGCCAGAAATGAACAATACCGTCTAATCCAGAATGCGCCGTCAGAAGGTTTTCCTCAGAGGTCCGTGACCGTTTTTCCAGGACTTAAGTCAGTCCTGATGAGTCTAAGACCCCAAAGGTCCAGTGGGGTCGTGCCGGGCACCGGCCTGGCTCGTGCGTGCTCACCCAGCAGGCCCTGCCAGCCCGCGAGGAGCAGCACGAAAGTGCCATTTCCAGGGCTGTCCTGCCTGCACCAAACCACAGCGTCTCACGGGGAGAGGAGAGCAGCAGCGCAGAGCCTGGTGTTCCCCCAGCCGGGACCCTCACGGGGCCAAAGGTGGCCACGGAGAGGCAGCCGTACCGCTGCAAGGACCCCACATTTCGGGAAAATGGGGTGAAAGCAGCAGAGAGCCACAGCCTTGCCAGGCTTTTATTTGTAGTGGAGAGCTGCCGGCTCTCGGGCAGAGCGAATCGCCCTCCCTGGCGTGCCTCCTTCCTGGCTGCTCACGCCATCCCCTGGAAGTGGGGACTGCGGTCCAGCCGCGTTAAGCACTCCAGTGCGCACAGTAATTTAAGCACGCTGCCAYGAGGTAACCATGAGGGTACTCTGCAGCGAACTCCTTGCGGCCACGCACACGAGAGGCGCTTACAAAGCCTAGGAGTTCTGAAACGCGATTACTCTAGTTAGCACAGGAGGGACAGAGATTTTCAGCAAATAAATATTAGCACTCTTTTCCCCATCATCATCTCCTGTAGAGAGCTCCTTCAGTTTAGGACACTCATTTGACATGCTTAAGCTCTCTRCTTTTCTTCTTACTCAACTTTTCCTCTCCAAATCACAGGGATGGTCTTTCCCTCCCAGACAGCTGCCTTTTGTCTTGAAATGCCTGATGGACAACCACCTCTTCCACAAATACACACATCCTTTTCTCTCTTTCTTTCATCCTCAGACTTAAAACATCCCATCACAAATTTATTTTGCTGCTGAGGACTTTCTGGTCTCCTCTGTCCCTCTCCTCAGGCAAGGTCTCCAAGCTCCAGCCACTCTTCTAAGGTGTTTCTAACCTAACAAGCCTCTCTTGTTTCTCCTCTGGAAGATAGGTRAGTGTTGCTAACAGCAAAGAGTAGATTCATATAAACTAAGGCATCCGTGGTATGGCCATTTCCTACAGTGTAATTCCCCCAGTTGTCACAAAAACATTACCTTCCCGGTGAGATTTAAAAACAGAAAGGATAAATATGATACACATGCCCAATATAATTAAGTACAGTCACCCTTGAAAAAGTGGAAACATGGAATTCAAAATCCTGGCATCTGAATGTGAAGCTCTCCAGCAAAACTTGACAGCTCTTCAAGAAATAAATATGAAAGCCACACTATAAGAAAACTAGATGAATTATTATTAGTCTTTAACAACAGTACAAATATTAAAGTGACATATTGTTTACAACACAAAATTAAAATTTTAATCAGTCCTGTTTACCCAGCAACACTCTGATTAGCAGTCAAGAGTTGATTGAACAGTGGAAGAAAAAAAAACCCTCACAAGATATGCCACATAAAAGATTTCCGCACAAGTCAACAAGCAGAAAGAGCAGAATTACACAGCAGACTAAAGAACGTATCCAAGTCTGCGGCAAAACAAGACACAACTTATGCCACTGAAGTGGTGATTTGAATATATTTAGTTGCCTCTGCTTTGGTGCAGAGAGCCCTTCTGAATATTTGCATGACAGAATCGAAATACCCATTAGCTTAAAACAATGAAGGAATGGGGAGGCAGAGAACATGGAGTAAGAAATCCCAGGAAAACATAGGCAATTGCTTCTTTATTATGCATATTTTGCTGCTGGAGCACATTATTCTCATTCTCCTTAGGGCACTGTTCGTTAAGAGCACAGTAAATAATGTCAACAACTAAAAATTCAGCACATAAAGCTTGATTTTTTTTCCTCTCACRTTCAGATGAGGGGGACCACACTGACAGAGGCCAGATTTTCCACCACAAACCTTAAAGCCTACCAGAAAGAAGTGGCAGCTTCGCATTCCCAGCCCTGCTCCTTGACTCCTCCTGAACAACAACAAGATCAGGTAGAGACGCAAAGCAAATTTCTGTACTCCGTCACACACAGGGAGCTGTGGTGTGTCCGAAACGTTCAGGACAGCGTAATTCCACCACTCCGAGAGATGAGCAATGCTAGGGAATGGGCTGCTACGATTAAGCTCCTACTCCAGCAAAATCAAATGCTGCACTCTTCCATAGTTTGATTAACCACACGCTTCATTAAAGCTTTCACTGCYGTTTAACAACGCAGCTGTAAATGCCAGGAAGAGATTGTTTTTCTGAAYGAGGCAGAGACAGTCAGCAAGTGCTTTTTCCCCTCCTCTATCCCTCATTTTCTTCAGGCCAGAGAAARTAAGCAGGTGAGTTAGGTGTAAAAGGAAGGACGTCTAGATTGAAAGATTTCACATAGGGCTTCTACGATGGTCCGCTCTGTTTAAGGCTTTTCCACCACGTGCATTTCAGTAGTTCCTAAGGTTAAAAACACGGAGCAGATGCAGCCTATATACTTAAAAAGACATCTTCCCTCTCTGTTTTCAAGTCATTGAGAGAGCTTTGCGTTAAATAAACCTATATTTTTAAGGGAAGAGAGAGAGAAATCTGCTAAAGGAGGCTTCAGAAGACCAAACCCTTTGAGCCCTTACCACTGAAGAGAGAAAGAGTTGGCACTTCACATTTTCAATCATATATTATATAAATCTTTTTCTTACCTATGAGTGAGAAGCAGCAGCAGCAAGGAGATGTCCTTTCAGCTGTGGTCATTTATATACTTCATTCTTAAGTGTTCTTAGGGTAGCAAAACCCTTCTAGGTGACAGGAGTGCTGCTCGCTACTCTTCGTGAGCCTCTTACACTGCTGGCTGTGTCCAGGCCCCAGCTGCACCCCATAAACTTGCCCCAGCCACCTGATGAAACTGAACCCAGGGTAATTGCTGCTGCAGGGCAACCAGGTGAGGCCTCTGCACCTTGCCCTGCTGCTTTTGTGTAAAGGGTCTAGCATTCAGCTCTAGAGAGAAAAGCTAAGAGCAGTAAGTCAGGATTTTGGCTTATTTTACTTGATCTCGACAGCTTAAAGTCCTTGTAAGATTCATTTCAGTAGCTGATTAACTGCTGCTGCTTCTGCAGTTTTGTACATACAGCTTTCTGGCTGGGTGATGCACAAGAAGAGCTTTTATTACCGGTGTTACAGTAGGCTATTTTGGAAATCAGAACAATTGTACTGGTCACAGTATACATCTTGCTACRTTTGTGAAAATATTCCTAATATACAAAGCAATAAAATGCTCTGTCAGTGATCAAAGTTTCAAAGATGAAGTTTATGGTTTCATTCAATATATCAGCCTGTGAAACCACCATTTCTTAAATAAAATTTATGTAAATAAGATTGCTGGTTTCTTTGGTTCTCCTACAGTAGATAGAATAATATTTAGAATGAAAATCTAGATGATGACAGGATTTAGATTTAACATTTAAGATAGAATTATATTGAACTGGGTAGGATCTCTGCATTTACTTGAACATATTTTCTTCCTCCCACCAGCACTGCTGAAGTAACTATCAAAGGGATCCCCAGAGTCTCCTTGCAGCTTCCTGTTATATTTTCTTGAAAGAATCAGCTGCTGACCCCTGCCTGCAGTCACTTTTCCCTTGCCCAGGCCTGGCAGGCGGGAGAGGTGGTTACCTCGAACATGGTGACAGCAGCCACGGTGGGTTCTGTGAAGTTTTCTGTTGGTGAGCCATTCAGCTCAAAGAGTAGCAGGCAGTGCTTCTGCTGGACCAGTGACGGACTACTGCTCGTACTCTTGATATGGCTGAGATTGTGGCTGCTACTGTTTTATATTTTCAGTAATGATCTGATTGGGATAGGCTGCGATGCACCCTCAGCAAATTCACGGATGACCCCAAACCATGGGAAACGGTCAGGACAGTGCAGAGCACAGCTGCCGTTTGAGGGATAGCAAGAGACTGAAGAAACGGACTGACAGAAAAACTGTGAAATCCAACAAGACAAATGCAAAGTCCTGCACCAGGAACAGAGTAACTTCTCGTAACAGCACTGGCTGGTGCCTACAGGATAGGAAGCTGGATCTGGAGGTCCAGATGGACAAGAAGCTGAACATGAGGCAACAAAGTACTCTTGCAACAGAGAAGGCAAACTACATACCGGGCTGTACTAGGAAGTACACAGCCAGCAGGTCAAAGAAGTGATTATTAGTGATCCTCTACACTGCTCCTCTAAGACCACATCTGGAGTGTTGTACCACCTTTGGGCTCCCCAGTCCAAGACAGACAGTGGAGGAAATACAAGGTGGTGAGGGGGTACGCATACAAGAAAACAGTATTTGTTCGGCCTGGGAATCAACTGCTGACTTCCACTACCTAATGGGTGGTTACAGAGCAGACAGCCAGGCTCTTTTCAGACATGCACAGGAAAGGAAGGAGCAGAGGCAACAATCACAGGTTATAGCAATGGAAATTTTAATTGCATGGAAGAAAGGAGGAATAAAATAAAATACTAAAACAAACAAACAAACAAACAAACAACAAAACCCCAGAAAACTCACATCCACAACAAGGGTGGTCAGGTTTTGGAACAGCTGACCAAAAAGGCTGCAGAACCTCTGTTCTTCAAGATACTCAAAACTCAGCTGAACAGGGCCTTGATTAACTGGATGAGAAGTCAACCCTGCTTTGAGCAGTGGGTGAGACTAAATGATATTTAGAGGTCTTTCCAGCCTAAAATTTTCTATTATTCTGTAACTAGAACTTCTGGAGCGGAAATACCATTTATTATATTTAACTATTTTAATTATTTCCTCTAGTAATTGACATCATTATTCTTCATTTGGAAGACAAAGAACCACCTCCTGAGCAATACAAAAAAAGAAGCCAGAAGCCTATCTAGAATTCTAGGCATGTACAGACAATGAGGGTCAAACTTTCTTATAAGGTGTACTCTAAAACATGAGCCTCAGGCTAAGCACACTCTCTCTCAAAAGTGTGCATGTGCTCACATTTGTTTGCTTGTTTTTCCCCCTCCTTCCTTCCAGAAAGTTGCCCTGAAAATCAGAGAGCCCGCTTACTAGCCCTAATCAACCAAAAATTACTCTGAAAACTTTATATATATGGCTCTATCATATCAAAAACATTGATTGGAAGAAGTCTAAATTCCCACCATATTCTCCAATACTGCTCTTCTGTTACACAGATACAGGAAAGTGCTCCAAAAAACTCATTATAAAGATGAGTGCATTCCTAAATGAAAAACACCTGGACTTTAGTTCAAAAACCCGGAATTTTCATGCACATTATACATTCCCATTATCCACAGTCTTACATAAGAATACTTAAAATAAGATGTGTGCATGGTGATTCTGGTTAAGCCTGAACTTAGACTGGCAATTACTATGAAAATACTGCAATTTTGCTGCCAAACCAAAATTTTGCTTCATCTCCTCCCCTCTGTCCCATTGTCAAGTCAGTATAACCCAAAATGGTTCTACTTATTAATTCATGTTAAAGAAAAAGATGTGCATAGTACATAAGCTGTTTCAGTGACATTTTATTAAAGTAATTTTTCAGGTTTCCCCCTTCCCCCTCCATATATGCACAAATTTCTCCTTCTGGCAATAAGCCACAGACCAATTCTGAGGTGGAAAATAGTTGTAGGAAAGGAAAAAAAAAAAGTCAGAAATTACTTTATAATGGACACTTCTTGCAATACATTGCAACGTTCCCTTTAGTAGCCAAGTGCTTCATGAGCATTACACTTTATGTAATATCACAAATACTCAAAATATGCTTTGCATATGATTGCAAAAACAGCAGCACTCTGGAGCCAAGCACATGGTTTAATATTATAATAATGAGTCTACTTCAACATAGTGGATTTTAATAAGACTTTAATAATACTGGTATGATGCCAAATTACATAATGTCCCAAAATATGAAACAAAGCTTTTACAGAGAAAATAAAAGCTCACTGAAGTACAAACACACTTAAAAAAAAATCCCAGTGTTATCTAAACAAAACCATTAGGCATATTTAATTTTAAAAAATCAAATTAGAGAAAAAGAACTCAAGTCTATTCCCAGACTCCAAAATAAAATTAAAAAGGATATTATTTTAGGCGACATTTATGAAAATGAAGGTACTACATCAGCACTGGGAAACAAGCTAACACCATAATTGTATCTTTTGGCATGGATACGGGTTGAGTATCTCCAATTTCTCTCAAAGGACAAAAAAGTGATTCAGTTACCTTACACGTTAATTTTAAGGCTGAACTATGCTGGATTGTCTAGAAGCAACTTAGTCCAATAAATTAATTTCCTTCTATACATGAAAAATCAACCCCCAATAGGAGCCCCAAGTAAAAAGCCAAATGATTTACTCCCTCAGCCCCTCTTCCTTCTGGAGACTTGGGAAAAACAAAAGAATTTAAAGCTTCTGCACAACTAGATCTGACATGAAACACTCAAAATAACTTCCTCTCTAACTCCTCCCCATATATTGCAATGTTACATAGCAACTAAAAGAAAAATCAATATTCGATTTGTTCAATAACAAATGCACAGTATTACATATTAGTTAATCTCTATAATCCTTTTAAAATACTAGTGTTATGCTAGTTTGAAGATTAATATTTGCACGGTTAACATTTCTTATCCATGCGGATCAACTATTTGCCACATGTCCAATAGCGAGATCAACATATATTAGCACATGCCAACATATCAGTTGCTACAGTAAGTACCGCTGTTAGACGGAGTCTAAATTAATGTTGACAGCCTATCAGAGCATGAAATGATGAATATCGCAAGAATCGGAGCAGCTTTCTTTACACACATTATATTGTCTCATCTACACAGATCTATACTTTTTAGGCAGTTTTGATAAAGGCATTAGAAAATTTTAAGTAGATCTAGATTTCACATGACAAGATGAGGTGGTGGCATGGGGCGGGGGGGGGGAGGATGAACATTTTAGACCTTACACTTCTTAGAAGTCTACTTTAGCTGTAGAAGCCATTAAAAAGTTGCAAGTAACTTCAAGATGAAAGACATTAGCAGCTTTTTAAAAAGGATAATCACAGGCTTCTACAGATTTAATGAGACTTAATTCACAGAAGCTTTTGACTTGGTCTGCTGTTAATTGAATCAAAGTCGATGATGATCTTGTTACACTTCGGCTTGAATTCCCTAAAAATAAAGAAAAATGTAGGTATTAGTGAGTAGTTAAGACATTTTGCTTGCTTTGGCTCCAGCTAAATTTTTGAAGAAAAAAAAAAGTGCCTTGGATTCACATAGTTTTCATCTCTATGGGAGCCAATTATAGTGCACCACACTGAGAGAAATCCGGACAAGAAAGACTAAGACAAAAAAGACACATGGGGCGCTTTAGCCTATACATTCTTTAGCTATTGGAGTTCATAAATTACCCAGGAGTCAAAGGACTTTTAGCAACTTAACTGCWGGTGGTCCCATCATGTTACCAGAGCTAAAAATTTTGTTAAAAAATATTTATACATACACCCACACGTGTGTGTGTATTATATATATATATACACATATATATATAAAAATACACACACAAATACTTTTGATCACTTTTTTCCTGCCAAGTTTTCAAAGAACACTCCAAAGTTTGCTTTACTCTATTTTAATATTTACCTGTGCTGAGGGAAGAGATCACATTATGCATCATACTGGGGAACAAACAAACTAGTTAAGAGTGAATCATTCAAAAATTGTAACTTTAGAACCCTAAAATTAATACTGCCACAAAATGTTTCCTTTTATTATCATTAGAGCATCTAGTACAGCAATTAGCAAGGAAGGTATTGGGGGACTGAGCACATATTTTAGTCTTCTAGTAAACAAAGGATTATGCAAATAGTGTGAATTTAGTACCTAATTAAGCTCTGCAATTCAGATCAAGAGATTAAGTACCACCTACATCCTTAATAATCAATACAAGAATGAATAACAGTCAACACAGAAAAGCACATGCTGCTGACCATAAAAACTCTGAAGGATTAAGACATAAAATTTGTCCATAATAGCAGTCTGTAATACAAGAAATACTTCTCATCCTGGAAAAGTTACAAGATTTGACTTGCAATAGAATAATTTATGTTTCTTAGTCATATAGATTTAATAGAAAGGAAATACACAGAAGGATTAAAATTGAATTTCAAGTGCTGCTGTACTTGTTCATGGATATTTCTTAGCCCAGTAGATACCTTTCATTCTAAAATTCTCTCTTAGAATTGTTATGTTTGCAAATTTTTAGAAACCTTTATATTAATATTGTAAAATTTTTTTAGAGTTGCAAAGCCTCCCTCATTATTGCTATCAAACTAGCTGCTGAACAGATTGTCTTTAAGTATTTGTCAGTGTCTTTAAAAACCTATTCTTCAATCATTTTTCAGATTCTTATTACTTCAAGGCATACATTCCAGCTTCTATCTTTTCTCCCATAAGAAAAGACAAACAAAAAAGACCGGATAGCTATAGACACCAATAATAAATGAAGAGTGGCTGGTGTGAGACATGCCCAAATCTGCTGCAACAAATATACTAACTATTCAGTAAGGATCAAGTAATCCACACAAAATGAACTGCTCATTTCAGCCCAGCTCTTAGGATAATTCAGATTGGAAGAAACCTCACAAGGTCATGCAACCTCCAGCTTAAATCAGGGTCAGCTATGACTCTCTCAATTACAACATAACAAACCACCATCACAATCACATTTCCCTGGCAGTCTCTAAAGAAAGTCCAGGAATTAAATGAATAGTCCAAGTAGACTATTTTCTCATACAAACATTATCAAATTGAACTCTTAACTATAAACAAGGCAAAGGCAGCAAGAAAGTCAGAAAATTCATTATCTTTCATAGGCACTCAGAACAAAGCATTGTGCAGTGCAAAGAAGAAAAACCATTGCCTTAAAGTTGGTGTCTCACACACCATTTTCTTCTATTCCAAAAAAAAAAAAAAAAAAAAAAGCTAGTCAAAAGTTCTCTTACCTATATATAATTCCAGCTAAATCAAACATGCGTCGTGCAGCTGTCATTTCAGTAGTGTCATGATACTTGTCAGACATAAAAATAACTTCTTTTATGCCTAGGAAAGTCATATAGAAAAAATGGCTAGAATTAACAGTGGGAAAAAAAAGTCACAAAATCAGAAAAGATACCACTCATTTACATACTTCAAAACTCCTTAGCACGCCCCTTCTTCCCCAAATATTACAGACTGCACTTGAGAATGAATTTGCATAAGATTGAGCTGTTTTGCAAGATAGTTCTCTGAAAAACTTTGGAATATGCTTTTCCCCCACTTTCACTGAAGTTTTCCTCAGCAAAACATAAACAAAAATTGGCAGCAAAAAATGCAAGACAAACTAGAAATTACACATTTTTTCAAAAAAGTTGAAAACCTTTTTCTACCTTTTAAACATAATTAAATCAGTTCCACAGAAAGAACTTAAACCCCAAATCCCATTCTCTTTCCATATGCATTGCTATTAAAAAAAAAAAATCCTTTGGTTCTGTTTTATAAGTAACTCCCAGTCCCAAATTCAAATCCTCATGAAAGTATGCTGCTTCAAACTGTTGAGTGATCTATGCCTAAACTGATGATTCCTGTCCTGTTTAGGTAGGGGGAAAGTATAAAGGCTGACCCAAGAGAAGGTACCAATAGTTCCAGAAGCTATAACATTTTATTGAATTTACCAGACAACAGACAACATAAATGTCAATACATTGCTATTTACTGCCAATGAAGTAACATTGAGAACAAGCAGCAAATCTGCCTTGAAGACCATTTGATTTTGACTCTGTAAAGAACAGAAGCTTAGCACAAATGCAGAATATTAGTCTTTCCCCCTTCAGCCCCGGAAGTGTTTTCTTTGCTATTTTCTTCCCAGATTCCTGTGACCATCGGGAAAAGAAACTTTCGAGAATAGCAGTCCTTCCTAGGATTGCAAAACCTCACTTACTAAGCAAAACAGATACTATCTTAAGCAGAGATTTTTATGGAATGAAAGCTTACTGCGAATAAACCTAATCTGAAAAAGGCGACACATTTAAGCCAGCACACTTGCTGCAGTGGCACAGATTTATAACAATTGTAATGAAAGACATAATTAAAGTAGGACCGTAGAAGTCTTATGACATTTATGAGCAAAGATATTTTAAAAATCTTCAAATATCTACCATGTATCACATTCAAATTAAAATTTCATGTATATACTCCCAACAGACCTTTTGTCATGCAGAAGTTTATTTCTTTCTGCCCTACTGTATTCAATGTGTCAGAGCACAGTAAAATTGACAGTAATTATATGCAAAGCCTGTGTTGTTCTTTGGCAGCTCCTGGTCTAAGAAGTTACAAACCTAAATTAGAAGCATGCTTAGAATCACAGAAGATGCAATTAGCACTGGAAAAATTTGGCACCATTCAGATGCAAAAAGCCCCCACAAGTAGCATCCTATGAAGTTGACAGTGCATTAATTTAGATCTAACAGCAGCAATTTAACATCAAATACGTCTGTGATAAGATACCAACAAGCAGGCAGCACTGCAACCTTGACAAATCAAGCTGGTGCTACTCCTTACCTGCCTGGATGATGAGCTTTGCACACTCATTACATGGAAATAAGGCAACATACATGCTGCAGCCCTTCACATCAGCTGAGTTTTTGTTCATGATGGCATTCAATTCTGCATGGCACACTAATTAAAAAATAAAATTCATAATACTGTTCATTAAAATAAGTCAGTCAAACTAAAATTAAAATGTTATATTGTAACTGTTTACATTCTTTCAAAGACAAATAGCTTGCACAGCTTATCATAAAGGGAAAAGGAAAAAATAAGAGCAGAAATACCAAGATCARTGAAGGCCAGTTGTTCTGACCAGGCTGTCGATTAGTAATGATATCATTAGTAAATGGCAATGCTAATGTGCTTAACACCTATAGCAGGCAACAAAGCCGTAGGCTGTGGGCCAAGCAGTTTCAGCCACCCTAAGTGAAGCAGTATCTCAGAGCTTCACAACTCTCTGGAGTATCTAATTGCCAGTATAAAACAACTCATTTATGTGTTTACATGCACAGATAGAACATTCTCATGGTTATAAGAGTACACTGTGCACTCTTAAAGGCAGAAGAATCATGAAGTAAAACTAAGCAGCTCTATCCTCAGGGTCTCAGAACTGCTCAGTTCTGCTGCGTGATTCTCTCACCCCAAGAATACACAAGACACACTCAATCATAAGAAAGTCACTTTAATATTAAAGTGAGTTTACTGCTCATTAAAAGGTGCCAGACTTC
The DNA here is from genome assembly GCF_003343005.1 of Rhea americana. Lineage (NCBI taxonomy): Eukaryota > Metazoa > Chordata > Aves > Rheiformes > Rheidae > Rhea > Rhea americana. The sequence continues at coordinate 2,301,968 of NW_028186468.1, read as the reverse complement.
CCAAGCAAGAAAACAAAGTCCTGTGTTTCTCCATGGAGTTGAGATAGCACAGGTAACAAACTACTCTGCCTTATTCCACCGTAACACAATAGCTTTTTCTGCACATACTGCACTTCAGGGTTTATGTTTTCATACTGTACACATCAGTAGATTATCTATTGTGCTACAAACAGAGGTGAAAAGAGCTCCATTCACCATGACCCTCTAGAGAAAATTAGGTAAACAAAGTTGTAGCAGAGGTCCTGTTATTTTTAGGAATAACAGTAAGTTGCATAATTTATAAACCTATCTACAAAGAAATTGTCTAGAGCCCTAACTTATTTCACAAGCAGGTGCTGAAGTGAAGTGTGGGTTTGGGCTCATCTAGAGGCAACATAAAGAGATTTTCCACTGCTTACTTTGAGGGAAAGATGAAAAGCAAGCTTTCCTCTCTCTTGTCTACACGGGAAAATTAAAACAGGCAAAGTTATGAGTGTGAGTTTATAGCATACTTGCTACTATGTAGTGACCTCTATGTGAATGGTTTCAGCACACAAAGAACTGAGTGCAGCAATTTCAAACATGCAGGAGTCCTTACCAAATGGAAATGCTTTCCTTATGTGCTCAGTGTCCACATGGAATTTTCCATGTAATAGCCAATACACGATAAATTTACAGCCTAACTTACAGCACACAAATTTTCCCACAGAAACAAGTTGCAAAGGACAAAACACTTGCTAAAGAAAGCTCATATCACCTTCTACAAGCAGTTCCCAGCATCACTGTGATCATGCTGTCCACATATCTTCTCATAAAAAAGTAAAAATAGAAACTTACATAAAAATAGGAAATTAACAACAAGCCAAAACACACACAAAGGCTTTTATTACAACTCTAACTGGATCACACTACATTTTAAACATGTATCACCAAGTATACAACACATATTATAATTAGTATTGAAGTTACAAATTTTAGAAAATCCAGAAAATGCATTTAACTCCAGGCATATTACTGAGTTGCACTAATCTTATGCTATCTTCAGAATAAGTTGTGGGAGAACTATTTTTCTGGGGCTATGGAAGAATGGGTGAAAAACACAGTGCCATAATTTCAGCAGCTGGAACTAGGTTACATTGATAGGACAGAACMATCACTTCACAGTTTCTTTGAACAACATACTTTTATTCTAGTTTTAAATATTTAGTTTAAAATATGGAAAATTTCCAGAAAGAAGGCTAAGGAACATTTTTCAAAGGTTCACAGAACTCAAAAACCCTCTAGTTCCCTCTGTGTTTTTCCTTTGCTAAAATTCATAGATCTTCAGCCATAAAAACAGACAAGTTTCATTATTACTACTGCAAAAAGTTTCTTTCTGGCATTGGTAACAGCCTTCAAGAAACTGCCTTGACTGATACAAACTTGCAACAACAAGCTTATTCCCAAGCAAAAACAGTTTCAGTCCCAAAATAACCTATAATAGATGATCAGCTGGGGTGAGGGAAAAGAGAAATTTTGCCTCCTGATCATCTTAATACAATCTGAATTTAAGAGCAACTAATGACTCTCGGGAGAAAGAGACAAAGAAGGCCCAAAGATGATAATAGGGAAGAAACAGAGACTAATTAATTCCAAGACAAAAAATAGCAGGGTCTCCAACAAGACCAGCAGGAAGCAGCTTTGAAAATAAAAGGAGGCATTTGTTTTTTTTTTTTAAAAAACATACTGTACCTAAACTGAAAAGTTCCCTACTGTAGAAAATAGTAGGGGGCTAAAAGCTTACATTGATTTATGAAGTCATTCTTTTTCTTAAAATATTTTTTCCAGCCTACTGAAGGCTATTAAATACAAAAACATTCCGACTCAGTAGTTGGAACCTGAGAGAACGTTCTGGGGAAGTATCATTACACTCATRTCTGTTCTACACATTTCCCTGGACATCTGTTACTGGCCTCTGCAAGGGATATTTTACTAGATGGTCCTTAAGAAGGTATAGGCATCAGACAAGTATTTTTACATTCTGTCCTATTACTCTTCATTCCTTCTTCCTTGATTTCCCTCTCCCTAGCAAGCAGGCACTGATTATTGACAAACTTATAGAAATACAGACTACTACCTGCAAATTTTTCTTTTATTACCTCTGTACAGAGCAATAGTGAAAAAAACAGAAATTAATCCAGGAGTCCAAAATCCCTGGTGTTAATAGCTAAGTAGTTCTCATTCAGTTGTCAGTTTTCTAACTTGCAAAGAGCACTGACCATTATTAGTGACATATTATCCTCTTTCAGACAGTAACAAGCTAAGTTTTTAATCATGCACAGCTGCACAGTATTTCAGAACTCCAAAACCTGTGTATTTAAATAGACTAATAAAACTAAGCATTTTTAAAATACCTTATGCA